>NC_051180.1:94209258-94337674 GCF_013339695.2 Rhipicephalus sanguineus | reverse complement strand
AACTGAAGAAGGCACGACAACAGCTGTTTGTTGGTACGTCCCTTCTTCGTCTTGTGTCCTGTCACAATTCGTAGGTTTCTTCCCTGTTACAAACGCAAGGAATGCCCGAGAGTTGGACGAAGATTATAGTTGTGTGGCAGAAATACTCCCAAATACTCGATTTTTTCTTAGAGTATACTTTCCTATCGAGAATTTTATGTCACACTGGTAGCGCACACGACGTTCGTAACCCGGAAGTATCGGTGGCGCGGCGATAATGCAACGAAAGCAGGCGAGATAGGTGATGGTTATTGCGATAACCATAATCTATCTCGCATGCCTTTCTGCAGTATTTGAGATGAAATTTTCTAGAAAAACGAGTACCTTAGTATCACTCCTATTTATATATTTCCGTAAATTTAGCGTCATGGTGGCTTGTGCAATGCGCATACATACTTATTGCGAAAGCGGCAGTTTGAACTTCTTTAATATGTATTGGTATAGCAGGCTCTAATGTAGCCCACCTTCACATGTAGACGACATACCTTCTTAACGAAACAAAACAAAAGGTACTGGCTTTAATGTAAAAGTTGGTTATGTACACCTCAATGATTGCCTCGCTTGCAAATCTAGTGTCGGTTGTTCATTAAAGTACGCACAGAGATAAGGCGCGCAAAACACACAATGTACCCATGGGGGCCGGCAGACTTGAACTCTGTACTCAGACATAACCCGTGTATTTTTCTACAAAAGATAGATCGATTACACAATACCCTCTCGTTTAAAATGCCCAGCAAAAGTTACCATGGGCACCTTATGTATACTTTTTCAACGTATACATTTCAAGAGGCAACCATTTAATCAATAATTACACCACGCTGAAGGAAAATTAAATGTAGGCAATAGAGGAGTACGTGCAAATGAGTGTTTGCGAGGTTTGTTGATGCATTTGAACATATCCACTTCTTTCTTGTTCTTAATTTGGCTTTGTTAATAAAGAGACTGATCAGGAACTCCGTATAAGTGCACAGCTTTTTCGCTACAGCAAAGAGGCGTATAGAAATATGTTTAATTTCGCTAGAGGTTTTTCTTGCGCAATGGGCTTTTTTGTCCAAACACACCGGCCGCATTGCGATAATGAATGGCAATGCTATATGAAGTGCAGGTGGAAGTGGCTGTTTAGACACCTAAGTTACGTCGCTGTATAAATGCGTAAAATATATAAGCATTCGCGTATGACTGTCATAAGCGAGATGTGTAGTATGTCTATGAAATAGGTTGCGGTTTAATTACAGGCTAATGCAAAACTTGGTAGTAGTACAGTTCCTTGTATGTAACGCTAATGCCTCATCTGGATTCTTGTAAACAAAGACCGGGAGACTCGCGATATACGTGCTATAAATGAGATCGTCAGGTGTGCGACAAATTATGGCGTCTCTGTCGCGTCTCTAACACCGCAGTTTCATCGCCGACCCTTCCTGCCACTTCGAAGCCGGTCGAGCCCCCTTGACAGAAAGACGCGGGCGGTGTTTCCGAACCCCTGTAATTCATCATGGACAGTACATGCCTGACGCGATCAAACAGGGGAGACATTGTAAGTAATCCTACTGGAGGGTATAGCCTTGGTAGCCCATTCTCCTCGACGTCTCGTATAGCTTCGAACCCATCACCTCAATGACCACAGCCAAACAACTTCCCCACTCATAGAAAACAAACGTGAAGTTCAACGGAAGACAGCCGCTTCCGTATCGACGCAACCTCGGTATGCAAGCCTGAATCACCGGAAGTGACGTCAAGGCATTGTATTTGCGTAGCAACGGTTGTCTTCGAATCGTCGATTACGGAGCCTCTCGCTCCGGCTTATCGCTGAAAAACAGTGACGAATTGATCCCTTAAGCAGCGTTGATGCAAGAATACATGTCTTTGCTCAGTGCTGAACGCGTTGTCGGCGCTGGCTCTTAGTGACATAAAACTGCCGATAGCGCTGCATAGAAGTAGTAGCAACGTGTACCTGTAAAACATGCTTGTTCTATCACCCCTCGTCCTTCTCTTTCTGTCTGTCTCCTTCTATAGCCATCATAATCGCATGCATTAAATTTTACAGGTTTCGTTCTTCAAGCGACGCCAACATGCTCTACGCGGAAAAAATTGGCGAAGCTTGCACTAAAGCCGCGCAAGCCTTGAAACAGCAAAACTGGACGACTCTGAAGACTAATCTGGTTGCTTCTAGGTCGTTGCTAGGCTTTAGCTAGGTGATGCTTGGTTGTTTTCTGCGTTGATTTTCAGCGCAGAGTGGTTTCGAGTTAAACCACAGACAGTCAGAGGACACGACATGGGCATGTCGTCGTTCGAGGTTTATAGTATTCTCTCGTTGTACGTACTCGGGGTCTTCGGCTCGCCGCCGTCGCTTCGCAGCCATTTGTTGGGCTAAACTGTCGCCCTCGTCCTTTTTTAGTGGAAGTTGTGAGTAGTGGGATTTACCCAATATCTGTGGAACATACGCGCTTATGATGATGATAGTTTTTTGTGATAGGCCGTTTGGCTAACTGTTGCCATATTCATATTTACCCAGTTGCAGTGGCACATATCCGTTAATGATGATGATAGTCTCTTGTGATAAGCCACACAGTGGCTCATACCCGATTCATTCATTAATCCACAAAAAAACTTTATTGACAAGAGTCCTGAAGTACGGTCTTTTCAGACCGAGGCGGACCGCGTCCACGTCGGCACCGTCAGGCCGAGACTTATGGCGCCATCGTGGACCATCTGGACAGCCCGTAGTCGATCTTGATATGAAGAGCTTGATACTACCTTCTGGCAGTGAAGCCATTTTTCTTCGTAGTCGGCGAGAGCCGTGATAGGCCGCACATGTTACGGCTAGCCTAAACAGCTTCGCTTTTAAAAGAATGAAGGAGACTGTTGCGTCCAGGCGTTCCTAGCATACATAAAACATCCATTCCACCGGGAAAGCAGTTTTGCGTCTGTATGGCAATAAAGGCCCGCTATATTGTTCAGCGGAAACATTACACTACATAAAGGTCTGTTTGCAAAGAGAAATTGATTATGTTTATTCACTTACTTTTATTATTGAAAGAACCATCATGAGGATAAGTCGCGATAGAATGCACAGGTTTGAGCAATGTAGTGAGAGAATAAGTAAGTCTTATATTTAAAAAAAAGAAAGAAAAAAAGCCTTAATTGCCACCAGCAGTGTTTGCAGGTCACTGTCAAACTTTCTGTGAAGTTGAACTAGTGTTTCAAAACTTAGTACTTTTCAGGAAGTAATCACGCTAGATCTTAAAAGCATACCGGCTTTAACTGTTAGGAAGTGCGCTATACAATTACCCCGCATTCAAATTTTGTTCACTTTATGATTACTTGTACAAGCGTGCTCACTTATGCTGCTCATTCTTCTAATTGTGCTGCGAAACATCCTAATAGACTAACTTCGACCAAGATCGTAAGTAAAAAGAAAACAAGCTTTCACTGAGTGCTTCAGGTTGTTCGCACGAAAACAAACAAAATCACAACGCGCATCGGTAACGTTTACCCGTTTAACTAACCAATAATTAACAACGCGAGTTCTTTAACTGTTTAAAAGAGCTTCGCGCGATGTAAACACGTTTTGTATTTTAAAAAAGAACGCTATACTGCTTATATATCAAACGAGGATTTCCCGTTCACAAGTGGGTTCGGTTCAGCCATTTGTTGACAGAGTGTTCTGTCATTGCAAACAAAACGAGCGCGCATTCAAGTTGAATGGCTGGCTTAGAGTCACGCTGTTTGTCAACAATTTTAGTGGAAGTGTCCCATTAGGCTTGCGTGTTAATCTGAAAAAGGGGACCGTTTGGCAGAACTGGAAGCTCAGGCAATACAACATTCCCCGTAAACATAGATCACACAATTCTGACTGCCTCGCCTGATGTGTACTCTGTGAAATCTTTTATTACAGCTCTGTGCGGGACACGAATATGTTTAAGTATTGCGTTTTGCTGGTGAATTCTGCATTTCGTACTTGCGAAACATGACCGCGATTTAATGCAATATGACGCGAGACAGTTTCCACCGCCTGCATGCCACGCTACTCGCAGCATTCTCATAATCATAATAACAAAAAACAACAAAAAAAATTAAGGCAGTTTTGCACTATAGTGGTGCCAAGCCTGAAGGAAGATGGCAGCTGGGTGGCCTTTCTTCCTTCTCTTAATTTTTGCTTTCTTTCTTTTATTTCTCTCCCTTTCTTGTATCTGTTACTGTTCTATTTCTTTCTTTCTCTCTATCTATTTCTTTTTCTTTCTCGCTCTTTCTATCTTTATTTCTCTTTCTTACCTTTCTCTCTCTGCTTCTTCCTTTCTCTTTCTTTGTTTCTCTTCATTTCTCTTATTCTTTCTTTTTCTGTCTTGCTCTGTGTTTTTTTTTCCTATATGTTTTCCCTGTCTGTTTCTTTCTGTCTCTTTCTCTCTTTTTCTATGTCTTTCTTTGTCTTTCTATCTTTTTATGTCTTTATTCCCTTTATTTCTCTCTTTTCCTTTTCTTTCTTTCTATCGCTTTATTTCGTCTCTCTCTCTCTTTTTCTCTTTCTTTCTCTATCTCTCTTTCACGTGTTTCACGTGCTCCACTTCGCCGAGCAGAGTTTTGTTTTAACGCTTCTACCTGCTTTACACGGTAGTGGGGCTTGCCCAATTCCTTACCCACCTGAGGAGTTTTCCACGACGGAGCACAAGTTACCGATAGGTTAAACAGCTTCGCTGTTAAAATCAGCCCAGCTTCACTGACTTCGCGTAACGAAGGCTTATGAAACAGCGAATTGTTCTACGTCGCTTCGTCTCGCCTCGTGTTAAACCCAGGGTCCGATGCAAGCCGTTCACGCCTAGCCTCAGCTCCTCTAACTCGAAGCTCTGAATGTTCTGCCCTCCGCTTGCGCTTGGCTTCAGCATCCCTTGGGCGGGCTTCTGCATCAGAACAACATTGTCGTTGCCGTTCACGCGCCAATTCCCGTTGACGCTCCCTATACGGGCCGTTCGTTCTTGCGGAGAGCGCACGACTTTGCCCATCGCCGAACATTCGAGAAAGACCGCCGGGCTTCTGGGTGAGATACCTTTGCCTCCTGCCGACAGACTAATGCCGATTTCGCTCTTACTGAATAGTACGCGATCCGCGAGACGCCCAGAATAGTTATAGACAGCTTATTCTCCTACAAGCTGTCTATAACCGTAGGACAATAACCGATAGTTCCAGGAAAACCTCTACCAAGAACAGCTTAGCCGCTAATAGAGTCAGCCATGCAGTTCTTTCTGAATTATGAGCAATGAAACCGCTGGAAGTGCTTCGTCAGCCGCTACTGCTAAACGAGCTGCCCGAGCGGACGCTCAGCGACGCCAATGCCAGAGCCCACAGGTTCGCGCCGTCGGAGCGGTACCTAAGCGCCGTCGCCGAGAGGACTCCACCGTTCGTGCCGCTGAAACAGATAGTAATGACGCCGCTGAGACATCTAGTGTACCATAATAGCAATACAATCCATTCCTGCCGTTGCAAGCACAAGCAGGCACATGCCAAACGGTGCACTCGTTCGAGTGAGGTGAAATCTCGTAGGAGCCATCATTTCATAGGAGCACAGAATCCGGTTACAACCGTAATCGATTTTACGCGCCGGAGCGACGGGCGACGACTAAATGCGATTCTTCGAAGGGTTTCAATGTCCCGACGTCATCTTTGGCTGCAGGGCTGGCGTCACGCCCTCTTACGTCAGGGAAAGAAAGCCGTCAGAATGTACAGAAATTATATATGTATAAAGAATGCGCCACACCCAAGGGGTGTTAAGTTAACGCCGACTGATGATAACGACGCCTATAAGGCTTCATCACCGAAAGTATAATTACGACGAGCGAAAGTTAAGCGACGTTTCTTTAGATGCGATTTCAGGTCATTTATGAACGGGAGTTGCACCCCTTTATGCAAGCTTTTGCTTCTTGTCTCGCATCAGAAAGTCATCTCTCAAATGATTTTCCTGCACGCTTACACGAGGTTTCTATAGTGTCGCAGCTGTAAGTCCCGTTTCATGCACGTCGGCTATTTCGCAAATAGCGGAAAGGACGATCATTAAAGTTGTAACGCCCGAAAGCAAGCCAGCCACGCCAAGACGTATGGAAAGAATAGCGAAATTCGAGCCTTGCAACGTCATTTCATAAGCGTTGGAGCGGGATGACAGCTAGCGCGTGGTATATGTGACTTCGGGTTATGAAACCGTGGCGCCGAAGCTTTAGTCTTGTTGCGACACAAGCCCCGCCAGCGCCCCCACCCGTTCTCCTATACGCTTCGTCATTTCACTCGTAAACGCGACCCGAATGACGGCATTGAAACGAGCTCATCATTTATGCAAGTCGAGCAATGGAGGTGGATAGAAGTCCGTGAGGGAAAATGAATCTCCACAGCGTGAGCTAAAGTTCGCGCGAAATGAAATCATTTTCGACGTCCGCGGCGGTGCTGCCACCCGCGAAGCTCGTTGTGGCCGTGCAAGACTTTCTTTTCTTTATTTTTGTATATATATGTTTCCTCTTTCTTTTTTTTTTCTTTTTTTGCGCGGAGTGTTTGCTCAATCATCCTCACTGTAGACGCACCGTCCCGGCATAAATGCGGATAAGAGCGATCTTGCGCAAAGCTTCTGAATATTAGACGCGCGATGTAGATGCAAATGCTTCGCAATAGAGAGACACCGATCTAACAGATAACCTTTACTATGTAACAGTTACTGCGTCGGCGGCAACAGCATGTGGTATTTCTCTTCTCTTCTTAAACGTTTCTTTCCAGTGTAGGGTAGCCAACCAGGTTCAGCCCTGGTTATCCTCCTTGCATGTCTTTCATCCATCTTCTCTCTCTCTCCTTGGCCCGACATTTGCCTGTACAGTACACTTTTGATGGGCTTAAACCGCATCCGGCTGAATGACGCGAGGAACCGTGTGGGCAGATCAGAAAAACACAGACCTGAGTTACTTGGCAACTATTCAGGTTAAAATACTGGGAGTGCAAACACGGACACACGACAGAAGTCGGCGTTTGTGTTGTCTTGACTTTTCTCTTGCGTCCGTGTTTTCACGACCAGTCTTTTGGGCAAATCAGGCTGCAGTAATACATCTGAGTCAAGCCACCCAAATTACGGCAACTTTTCTGCGTCTGTGCAGAAATGAAGTGGCCGACGACCTGTCGTGGTTAGCATAGCAAGTAAGCTGTTGGGTCGTTAAGCTCGAGGGCGCGGGTTCAATCCCCCCTGTGGGTGCCGAAACTTAACCATTATCGAGGGTGTCAAAAAAGTGCATAAAGTGTTTCAGATACGCGCAAGTAGTGCAGTGACTGTCACACATTCTCACGCTCCATAGCGGATAAATACAAAGCGACACAGAGTATACGCCTGAATTTCCGGACACATGTGGCACCCAGGGCTAGCGTAAAAATGCGCGCCATCAAATTTACAGCGAATCTGTATATAGCGGGGTCATTCGTAACTTCCCGAACAGTAACACTGCCAACAGAAAACTCCTAGCAGGTATGTTCCACATAGATTAGGTAAACCCCACTATTCGTCACTGGTCCACTGAAAATGTGTGTGTGTGTGTGTGTGTGTGTGTGTGTGTGTGTGTGTGTGTGTGTGTGTGTGTGTGTGTGTGTGTGTGTGTGTGTGTGTGTGTGTGTGTGTGTGTGTGTGTGTGTGTGTGTGTGTGTGTGTGTGTGTGTGTGTGTGTGTGAATACATAAATAATCAACTGCGCGCTTCACTTCTGGCCCATGCGAATTTAGGTGGAAGTGCCTTAAAGGAACACAGGCCAGCGTTTCTAGAATTGGTTCTAAAAGCGTTGGCACAGGCTAAATTCAAAAGGAAGTTTTTGTACTCTTCATCCAAATACTGTGCCTTTCTGTAGCTTTCATGAAAATTCTGTCTAAGCTCTGTGCCGGGTGCTGCACAGATTCGCTGTTCATCCGCCTTCTCAGAGTGGGATGGCTCATGAATTGTGTTTGTTTCAGAGCTCAGACAAAAACACCGTCTGTGGCCCTTGAGCTTCCATAGCTTCAAGCTCCGTGCCGTGCATCGGAGCGGAGAGTCGCGAACGTGCAACGCGGTCGTGACCATTGACCCCGAGCAGCTGACGTGAGACGGAGCATCGGACGCATTCTAATTCGTGACGTCGCAACCACAGGGCCCCAATAGCGCGCGGTTTTTGTACCCGGCGATAGGAACGCTGCAAGAAGAAAAAAAAACAAGAAAAGCAAGTAAACGTGGATGTGCAGTTGTATGAATAATGCGGCACCGAGCTGTCCCGCAAATTTGCATTTCGAGAGCGAGACGCACACGAGGCAGCACGTCCGCCCGGTCGTGACCTGTCTTCCTAATTCCACGCAGTTCCTTTCACTGTATATGAACTGGAGCCAGTGCCAAGAGAGCGAACATGCCGCGCTATAGCATAACGTCACTTCACCGCCCGCTATGCTTTCAGTCGTTGTCGTCGTCGTCGTTGCTGTTGTTGTTGGTGTTGCTGCTGTTCTTGTTGTTGTTTATAGACAGGAGACGGTGCCAATGGAGCATGGGCATAGGTGTAGCCTCTTCTCGTCACCATGTTATCTCTTACACAGGAAAATGAACAAAGAATGATGATGATGATGATGCTCCTGGGATGATTGGCACTTACCCACTCAAGGGGATCGTCCAAGAGTCGGGCAGGCCTCCTTAAATACAAAGCTTCGTCCTCTTTCCTTGTATCAGAGCTGCCACCATGAATTCATACCTACTATAGTTCAACTTTCCGTCGCTGTAGGGCTCACAAAACGATGATGTCGGCGATAGCGATAAAAGTATGCCTCATGTGTTTCTTGTTCTTTGTATATTCGGGAGCGTCATGTTTGTTTTCGTTTTGTCTGTTCTTTTATTTATCCCGAAATGCTTTTACGGGTATCACAATAGCGCAAGAGTAAAGGAAATGCGCAGCCGGAATAAAAAGATAGGTATCATCTGAGGGTTAATTGTTGCTTACACGAAAAGTCCAAGCAACATGAAGGTCAACGCGAACAAGCTCCCGCAGACGAACGATATAAATCTCTTATAGGTGAGTGGCGAAAAGATTCGAAGTATAAAACAACAAAAAGCTAACAATAAAACAATTGTCAACGTAAGTTGCTCAATTCTGGTTATTAGGCTTGTAAGTGGTTGCTACAAATAGCACGACAAAAATACCTCGTTGTAACAAAATCGAACTATATTAGCTAAAGTATACCCTTTCGATTTGCGGTAATATAAACCAGCATAAATAAAAACAACGAAATTGATACGACTATATTTATATTTAAAGCGAAGAGACACCGTGAGGTTTCTATTTCAGTAGTAAGCCGTGTGTAATTAATTCAAGCGCACGAACATCCCGGTAAACTAGTGAAACGCCTGAGTTAATGATGTTGCGTTGCTTTCAATCGTGCTGCACGATACTGGAGCACCGTTTCTTGGTAACATCACTATGCGCAGAAGATACTCTGTATCCTGCATGCGAGATGGAATTTTTTACGTGTCATTGATTTCTCATCCGTACTGCACAGAACATGTAACGAGGAGTACTGGGTTCTGTACCGTCAAAAGCTTTCGCACAACTGGGCGTCCACGTGCGGAGGGAAACGAGATTTCAGCCCGCGCGAAAGCAAGTGATCGCCGCAGGCAGACCTGCCATCAGCACTCGTCTCCCTCTATATGAGGGCACCGCGAACTTCTGAAAGGAACGTTCATTGAACAGGCCGTGGTCAAAAGACTACAGGGGGCCACATTGATGACATCTCGCCGCAGGGACGACCGCAATATTCTGATGGCCTAGGTTATGTCGCAAAGTTCTCGCTTGATGTCGTCCGCAGATTTTACGCAGGTGTTACTTTCTCAATCTTTGCAATCGGGATTTAAATTAGAAAGCCCTTACGTTAGAATTGCTTATGAAAGCGTATTGCCGACAATTATGATTTTACACACCCCATTAGAAGAGGCGCACTGGAAATCGCCAAGCGGACTTACTGACAAAAAAGCCTTGAGCATTCTCGTTCACTATGCGAACAAAATAAAGTTACAAAGGAGAATTTCTTGCTAACAAAAAAAAAATGCCACAGTTTTGCCGCAAGGTCGAAGCAATGAATGCGATAGCAACAAGGTGGAATGTTATACGAAGTAATTCTCGAAGCTAGCTCCCTTAGGATCCTACCTCCCGTAACTATGCAAAACGTTGACATAAGGGAATACGGCCGCTGCAATGAGCGAATCGGTTTTCGTGTGCAGCACGTACAATGGCATGAGCCGTTTACCGATCTCAGTCAAGATAGCGCAGCGCGCCTGTTTAATCAAAGTTCGCAGCTACTGCCTGAGCGACGCCGTTCCCCCCACCGGCACCCCTTCATGCTCCTACGCCCGATGGAGCCGGTTGGGGCGCTTCATCTCTGCTTGAGCCGCTCCTGTCTGTGGCTTCACAAGCTTTCGCTCGCACATCAAATATAATATACGACGCGAGGGAAGATGTTACCGATTTGGACTTTATACGGAGCACGACGGCAACGACGACGGCAAAAATACGCCTCAGTGTCCATATAACTACTATCGCATTAAAAGTATCACTCATACATCTGTGTTCTTGAGGCCTACAGACGTACATCATTCACAGAATAAAATATGACATGAAAACTTTAATGCAGCGGCACCGTATCTATCTATCTATCTATCTATCTATCTATCTATCTATCTATCTATCTATCTATCTATCTATCTATCTATCTATCTATCTATCTATCTATCTATCTATCTATCTATCTATCTATCTATCTATCTATCTATCTATCTATCTATCCTTGTGCTGGTAGGAGATAAGAGCGTTGTATCGAAGCCACAACAGTAGAAATCTGACTGCTCTAGTAAAGTGATTTCATCGGCATTACGTTCTTCAGCGCAAACGACCAATTCCTGCTTGACAATATACCCACTGCGATCGGTACCTCGAGAGCATTTGTTGCGCGCACAAACGTGCAGTCTCGCGTAGGCGGCCAAAGGCCACGCGTTCCGGAGATATGCTTCTGAAAAAACGATCAAACACTGTCTCACAGTCAATTTGGCAGACATGCAGCGTAGCTCGGCAGACGCCAGCGAGGCGCGGGGCTCCGCTGTCGGCACGGGAACGGAATCCGCCGAGGCTCGCAAATTACTCGCGCCACTGGCTCCGAATATCGGACATCCGAAGGAATCAAGTTCCCCGCCAATCACCGGACTACGGCAAGCAAGCAGAGTGGTCAAGTGAATCTGTTGGAAACACCGAGTCGTTATATATAGTGGTCAGAAGCCGATAGAAAGACCAGAGGGCACAACGACAGACTTATTGCTTTAGCGCGTGCAAGCCTATAGCTACGAGCGACTGTGCATGACGTAAGAAACCGCCGCTTGTATACTGATTGTACACACTCTGGTTATATAGTATAAAGGACTAAACGACCCAAGTGGCAGCGGTAGGTGCAACACGCTATTCGACATATGTGTAGGATTTTACGTGCGACTTATTTTTTAATCATTGAATTGTGTATTACGCCGATGTGTCGCGCATGTGGGACTGAAGGTACTATAGCACACCTTTTGTGTATTCCGCTCTACGTTCAGCGCACCGCATTACAGACCGTGCTATATCGGCTGAACCCTATAACAGAAAATTTTCTGCGGTAGAGGTTCTTAGACCTTGGTCTGCGCCCGTCGATTGCGCGGAAGGCTATTCGTGATCTACTGCAGTGTTTGAGAAAACATCGGCTTCAGTGACCTACTGTAGTCCTTCCGTGCGCGTGGAGTGCTCACTCTCTGACCCTCTTCTTCTTTGTGGCACCCATTCCCTTACATCTCATATAATGTAGCAATCCAGATGCTCGTCTGGTTGGCCATCCTACCCTTCTCCTCCCTCCTTGCCATCTCTCTACCTTCATCAGCGGCATTTACGGCGACGTCGAGGCACCCTGCGTGCGTCTTTTGATATCGCCACGTAGCTGCAGAGGCATGCACTGTTACTACTGCGCAGCAGCATGCGCTATATTCGCGGAAAACTTTTCTTGGCAGTGAAGCGAAGGTTACGACGACAAATTACGCGTGAGCTACCGCTGATGAAAATAAACACAATTGCGTCCGTGTTCACTGCGTAAAAAAAAAGGACGTAGCGGACACCTGCTATTTCGCGTTTTATTTTCTGCGTGTGAAAATGTTGCATCTTTTACGAGCATCTCAGGGGCTAAATGTCCGCTTCTTCGGGTGAACGTTCGTCATTTTCTGGCTTTTCTGTCTCTTCTTCCTCTTCACTGTATAACTCGTGTCAGGAACTCACGACGAACGCCATCCACAAATGTCTATTTGAGCAAGCAAAGCAAATGGTATGCAACGTTCATGCCACTGACAGAAAGAGAGAGAGAGAGAATTTTTTATTTATTAACCGAACAAAGAACTCGGTGTGCGCCGTCTAGCTTTGGGCTACCATTGGGCTTCCTGTAGTTTTGGACCTGGTCCGCTAGCCACCCACTTCTGGCAGTCAGGGTTCCATCTCTTTCCACAGCAGTACGAAACACGCGTCATAGCGGACTGCTTCGCGTAGGAGGATACATGCAGAATCTCCACCCCCGTAACTTTCCCTTCATTGCTAAGATAGTTGTCTGCGATTATATACCATGTACCTGGGGTGTTGTCACACAGCGTTATGTGGCCGTGTTAGGTGGCCGTCGCGCTTTGTGGCCAACAGCGGCCAATGACCTCTTCCTAAGCATTGCTATCACTGTCAATGTGTCTAAACAAAGTTATGCGTGCATGATGAGCACAGTCTAGCCTCGATGTGTTGTTTTGTCAACAATCTTGGTTTATAATTGTCATACTGTGACTTACGTGGACACACAGTTCTCTGTAGTGTCATGACTATATACTTAACGCCTGAAATTCTTAAATATTTCGCACCACACAAATAATCTACATAGCTCTGGTCATAACTATGCAATGATTTGTCTTTGAACATAAATTACGAGCACACACAATTGTTAGCGTCCCATGCTTTTTGCACTAAGTCTATTGTTATTTTTTAATTTTTTTTTTGCAAAATCAGCATTTTTATATTAGCATATGACTTGCTCCGCAATTCCTAAGTTTTTCCTAAGGATTGCTATCACTACCAGAGTTGAAAAATAAAGGTACATGATTGGCTCAGTCTTGCCTCGGTATGTCGCACACTTATAATGGCAGCCGCCGTCCGTGCTCGACTGCGTCTCACTCTCAATATCGTAAACATTTGAAGTTATCAGTGTTTACCATTTTTCACAATGTGTTTCCTTTTTATTCCGTTGTTTCGGCTCATTATCTTCGCATCTCTCGATTTCTTCAATGAAACAGATTGCCACATTTGAGTACAAACAATGACTGACCTTTTTAAATTAAATTGTCAAAAAAAAACCTCCTGTAGTCCACAAACTCGAAAACAGCGCTGTACAGTCGCCATATCCCACGGTACGGACGTGACAGGGCGACAAGGCAGCGTTTTTCGCAACCTTAGCCGAGGGCTTATGGAGTAAAGAAAAATGCTTCCTTTAGCAGCGCCTGCGGCACCGTATGAACGTGAACCCCGCCCACTTTTTCTTCTCTGGAAATCGCCCCCGTCAGCGGCTTCGTTTCCTGTAAAAAAAAAAGACAAAACGAAAAACAACAAGACGGTGCGACAACGAGCTGACACGAAGCACCATTTCACAAAAGCCACGACGTCGCGAAAGCAGCGTCAACGCGATCAGCCGTGTGGCGGTCGCGTTGAGGCTGCTTTGAAGCGAGACGAGGTCGCTTACGTTTTTGCCGCGTGGCGTAACAAGACGCGATGCAACACGAGACTTGCAGGCGCACAAGACGCACCTCACCTCAGGTCGTGACAATAAGGAGCGTACAAGGTTGCAATCTGCGCAACCTTCGAACACAGCAGGCTGTACTTACAAGTTGATACTGAAGGAAAATATGGCGATGTGTAAGTTGAAGAGAAGTTTTACTTGTCTTAGTTGCAAAGGAGAAAGCCGTGGCTAAAGCCTGCAAGGCGCTTTGAAGGCATCGGCTCCCCTGTACAGTTTAGCAATGTTTAACAGATTACTGTACAGTAACAAGACTGGCAGTAGATAAACAGAAAATTTCGCGTTCACTGCCGGCGTTATACTATGTGGAGGCAGCTAACAAGCCGGTGTTAACACAACATATGGTAACGAGCAAAACACGAGTTAGAAGCAATTACATATTGTTTAGCTTGCCATTTCAATATGTTCCAAGATACACTAAAAGAAATCATCGTTGGGACGTTATTACTAATAGGTGCAGTTACTTGGACGTTTAAGGATTTCTGAAGTATATATGGTAAAGGTGTCGTTTTCATTTTTCTTCTCTTTCCACTGTTCTCTCCCGACTGTTGCGCTGCGGTGGCCATAATGTATAGTTGCGTCGAGGCTCATCTCATTGGTTGCTCAAAGCGCAATGCTCTAAGACGGACCACTTTCACGATAGAAATGGCAAGCATTTTCGACAGCGACCGTAGCGGCGTTTGCGTTAACGCGACAAGCGGCACATCGCATTCGATTTCTGCAGCATCGTGCACGTCCATGTATATGGCGGTAAGGCGCTAGGATATATTAATCGCTTTAATGCGCCAGCAGTGGTCTTACCGAGACGAAAGTAAAGCGAGGAGGATTTTTAAAATAATGCGCCTTGGGGTGGGGATAAGTCGTCTCACGCGGCGTACATAAACGCTGGCATATCGCCATTGCGAGAGAGGCAGTGACAAAACATTTATGATAAACTTTAGAGGCAGAACATTTCAAGCTGGCCAGGATTTACGACACTAAGCAATGTAGCTACATTGATTGATTGATTGATTGATTGATTGATTGATTGATTGATTGATTGATTGATTGATTGATTGATTGATTGATTGATTGATTGATTGATTGATTGATTGATTGATTGATTGATTGATTGATTGATTGATCGTGAACGACCGACCGACCGAAACCATACTTTTCTTATTAAAGCACGCCTAAATTTGAGTACATCAGTTTCGTTACTTGCTTAGTCCGTAGAAGCATGGTCGAAAACATGGTCGTAGAAGTGCGTCCGCGGCCTAGTTTCAAGAAGCATGAGCCCATAAATAGAGCGCATAGGTCCAACCAGACGAAATGTCCATCCGAGACACCAAACCGCCGTGACACAAAGAAAATAAGGTATGAGTCGCAATACGGTGGACTTAAACATATCACTCGTAAATAATAGGAACAGTGAGGGAACATTGGTCCACCGGCCGCAACGTTACTAAACGAATTATTTTGTTTTGTTTGGGAAACGTGTATAGGTTCATTTTTTTTTATTTCTCTCTCCTCTCTCTTTCTCTCTTCTCTCTCTCACTCACACACGCATATATATATATATATATATATATATATATATATATATATATATATATATATTATATATTATATCAATTAATTAGTTCTTGATGTTAACTCAGTTTATCTAAACTGGATTTTTATTTTCATCACTACGAAAGAAAAACGCTTCTAATGACATCGAACTCATACTGCACTTACTTTTCCTTTGTCCCTCAGGCAGGCCTGCAGTTTCCTTTTGGAGGTGAAACCTGTGATGGTGAACAAGCCACCACATTTCGCTTCCGTCGTTATCCGGTCTGCCTACACCAGCTGGTTATTGATCGCGATTCCAGCTTTCGTTTACATTATAAACTCACTCGACGATATTCAGAAGTTTGGATTCTCTAATATCAATCATGAAAAAACAGTAATATCAAAATTAATATCTGTTATGCAAAATATATAATATTCACTTTAGAGCCAAGTGTGTTTCGTTGCGTTGTAGAGGTCATTTAAAAACGACCGATCCAATTTTTTTCTAGCAACGTATACATGCTTCGAGGTGATTCTTTCAGGTGTTTTCAGAAAGCCCGAGAAATATAAAATAAAACCACGTGACTGCGCCCATGCTGATACCGTATTGCAGCGCTCTCAACGGAGCTTCGTGCGAAAAAAAAAAAGAAAGAAAGAAGGGGCGCGTGGATGTGGCGAAATGAGCGGCCGCGACTCTGAGCATCGGCTTGGCACACGACGAGGAAGCGTCGTCGTCCCTGATAAGCGCGACAGGAGGTCCGCTCGCGCGGTTCATTCGCATTTGGAGCGTGCATGCTTTGCAAGGCCATCGTCACAGGACCGGTGTGATCTTCCCACTCCTGCTGCGCTGCCGCCGCTAACGCGAACGCGCGAAGATGAAGCGGACTATACTCGCGGACAACTTTTCTTGGCATTGAAGCGAAGGCTACAGAGCCACAATGCACGTATCCTACCGCTAATGAATGTAGTCCCACAATTGCGTCCGTATTTTCTGCGTGAGATATATAAAATGCTCCTTCATTTTCTACATGTAGCTTTTTGTGACGGAACGCAGCGCACACAATCGAGATATCTGCATTTCTTTTACTTTACACGTTGTCACTTTGCGTTTTTGCGTGCGTGAAAAAGTCGCGCCTTTTACCCGTACCTTAGACGCTAAGCAGCGTTTGCGTCGAAGTACAACGCTAGCCATCACACTCCACGGCGTTACGAGACGCGCGCCAAACCGGACTACTTCGCGTAGCAGTACATGTGCAGACGCTCCGCCCCCGTAGCTTTCCCTTCAGTGCCAAGAAAAGTTGTCGGCGAGTATAGTAAATGTCTGAATGCACAAATGTTTATTGCACTCTTTCCTTTGTATATTTGCTTTTCTTTTCTCTTTAAGCATTAGTTACTGCTATACGTACTTAAAACTTCTTATCAACAGTTTCTGGCCAATCGTCCAGTGTGGGTACAAGCCATATGTGAGGATACAACAACAACAACCACAACGACAAATGCGCAGCTCGCGCGCTGACACACAGCCGCCCAAATCTTTCACTAGCGTGCACGAGCGGCGACTTTTGTGTGCTTCAGCTCCATGTGACGGAGCCAAGTTGCAAACAGGGCGAGGGTAAGCGCATGCTCACAAAGCGCGCTCAGCTAGGCTATTTCTCCTTAACCCATTCGTGCCCAGCGTACTTTACAAATTACAGTAAAAATTACGCAAACAAACCTTTCGCTGTCAGTGGTCCTTTAAAGGACACCGGTGGGCGAAATTAAACTGGTATTCCACACTACGGCGAGCCTCGTGGTCATACGTGGTTTTTGCGCGTAAAATCCACACCCTACGAGGAAGAGGTCTTATCCTTGTAGAAATAAAATAATTACACCATCTATCACTAAAGGGCACCATATGGGGATGCGAAGCACCGCTGGGTGTCCACTTGTGTTTCCATTGTTGTTCCATTTGTATGTTTCCGTGTATGTTTTATTTGTGTGTGGAGTTGTGTATATGTTGTGTACCGCTTATGTTGCCCCTCCTCCAGCTCGATGTTTCCGTTGCACTTCGTGTTGCCTCGCAGCTTCGAGATTCGCTTGCCGGCGTTGCCGTTTACGTTCAGCTGCGCGAACGTCCATAGCGCCGTTGCGAAGGAGAGTGCAACGGGAGCGAGCGCGCGCTGCATTATCTACGAGCGCACAGCTGTGGCGGAGAGAGAGAAACGGGGGAGGGGAAACGAAGAGGAGGCAGCGCTCACGCGAGGAGAGGGGGGAGAGTTGGCGTATGCGCAGTGGGGAGCGGACGCGTAAGGGAAGGACGGACACAGCCCCGAGCAAAAGCTGCTTCCCATCTAAAAATTTTAACAGCGGAGTTGTTTAAGCCGGGCGTAATCTGTCTGTCGAAAACAGAAAACTATCATCATCATGAACGGACAGGCCCTGTCTTTGTCCTCTTCTTCATCGTCGTCGTCTTCTTCATCTTCTGCTTCGCTCCCACAACACGTGCGCCGATTTCTCCAGCGCAGGCTGCAATAACTTTGATGGGTGAGACAACGATTACAGAGAGAGAGAGAAAGAAAAAGAAAGTAAGATGGAGAAAGAGAAAAATTCTTGCGGGAAAAAAATTTCTTCGCGAAACGAGATTCGAATCCGCGTACCCACGATCCGAAGTCGAGCGTCTTAAACACTCGGCTATCCAGGCAAGCTAGCAGAGCATAGTATAGTATAGTATAGTATAGTATAGTATAGCAATTATGTGGGAAAGGAGATTAAGGGTGAGGAGGAGGGAAGCAGGGGGGAGAGAACAAAGCATAGCACAGAAAGGAAGAAATAGAAAGAAATAGAGAGCGAGAGAAAGAGATCGAAATAAAGAGGAAGCGAGAACTACAGAGAGAGAGAGAGAAATAATTAGAGAGAGAGAAAGAGAGAAACAAAGAAATAGAAATAAAACAAAGACAAACAAATACGTTCACAATAAACAGAGAGAAGAGAGAAGAAGAGAGAAATAGAGGAATACAGAAAGAGAAAACTTGCAAAAGTTATCAACACAGCAACAGCCAGGACTACCAAGGTGCTCATCAGCTCCGCCGTCTTTTTAGCATTGCGCGTTCAGTGAAAGGTACGCTAATTTCAAACAGGAAAGTTTTTCATGCCGGGGTCCACCAAGACCTAACTGACGCATTTCCGTCACGGATATTACGCTGGTAAAATGCACACAAACGGATGACAAAGAAAAATAGAAGAAAAAGCTTCATTGACGAGAATGAACTGGGAGTCGAACCCACCACCTCGGTCCGCGACGATATGTGCCGGGCGCTCTACCCACTGAGCTACCGATGCACTTCTACAAGGCTTCACAAACGTACCTTATATCCCTCATACATTCTCCCTCGCACGGTACTCAAGCGGTGTTGTGCCACCGTCTGGGCGCAATGAAACAAAGTGATGCGTCATGGCACTAAGGAGCGCCGATAGGGAGCGATTCGTTGATGACGCAGTTGCGGCGCTTCGATGCCAGCGAAGGAACGCTGGCCCCGCTGACATCCATGAGGCGCCCTAGATATAGTAACGTGCTTTGCCTTTCCAAGTCCTGTCAGTGTGTGACGGCTCGTCGTTAGAGTAGTGCAGCTTCGACATGCACCAACGGTGTTTCTCCGCCGCCTACTCCTTCGAGTGCGATGGCACAGAATTATAAGACTGCTGCACAGAAAGGCAATGATGTCTGCAGGCGAATGTCGCGCAGTGAGTGCTTCGGTGCAGCGAGAGAGGCCAGCGGGAAGCGGAAGCCCTTCATGAGCTGACGGCTTAAGCTACGAACTCTGCCTCTCGCGTTGCTGAAGCGCTGTGTGGTATACGCATGAGCACAGGTGTAGGTTACTATATCACTGTAGGAGTGCTCATCTTGCTGTTTCTCTCCTTCACTGACGACGCTTTTAAGGAGTGTGTATCGAGTACCAACCAGCCTTTATTATGTACTCGTTGACGCCAACTTTGCGCGGGATTCACCGTGTGCGGTGCCCGTGTATATGTTAACTTCAGCTACCACAAAGGCTAAATTATGATCATGGGTGTTAGTCGTCGGGATGGAGACGTGCCACTAGACGTCAATGTGGGTGCATCCACGTCAAACGGTGCTATAGCTGCCAAACACCAATAGACATTGTGCAAGCTCTCATATATCAATGCGCGATTAACAATCAACTACTTCTGGCAAGACACGTTTCACTGTCCTGTTATATCGATTCCTATGACGGAGGGATCATTCATGTTAATCTCTCTCTCTCCAGATTTATATTTCAGACAGTGGTCATTGCCCTAGTGTCTGATTACGATGCTCATCCTAATATTCGCTGTATTTGCTCATTATGCGTTATTTTGTACGCGACGTGCTGCTTTTCTCCCTATTTTGCGCGAGTCTGCGCCAATTCTGTCAGACTGCGGCATTATCTTTTTTCTATGCAGGAAGCGCTCGAACCATAAACGGGTGCTTGGGAGGTCAGCATCCGGCTCGAGCATTTATTTATTTGTGCTTTTACCATACAATCCATAATTTCTAGTCTCGTCGCTGCAGAAACAGCCACATTACTCGGCAGGAGGAGTTTCGTTGATATTTCCATTACTTCTATGCCACCCTTTGTGCCGTTCACCGTAACGAGCCGTCGCTGCGTTAAGTCGACATTCGCGCAATCCTTCCTGATGACCTTATTTTGCCGGTTTTGCGTGCGTGCCCCTCGAGCCTAGTGATTCTCGTCCACTTCATTGTTGCTACAATCGTTCTCCAGACACGGCCGTCTCCTTAATGCCGCCTGACTCGTTAAGGAAAGCGCACTTCTTTTACGCACCGCTTCAAAAGCGGTCTCGCTAGATTACAGCGGCGTTTAACGAGATCGCAGAGAAATTTCCGAGCCCCGAGTCGCTAATTCTGTTTGCGTGGTCGGCACGGCGCGCACACAAGCTGAGAAAATCATAAGATGTGGACGCTTAGTGAGGCAAAGAAAGAGCAAACAAAACATATTCCCGCGCCTGAAATACGGTGTCATATAAACATGCTGTAGAAAATCGCAGACCACACGAGTATGTGCCAATAGCTTTCCATCATCAACGTTAACGATATATATATATATATATATATATACATATATATATATATATATATATATATATATATATATATATATATATATATATAATATATATATATATATATATATATATATATATATACATATATATAAATTCAAAAAAAAAGTTCTGAAGGTCTGGTGCACATGTAGTTGAAGAAATGAAGGAGCACACTTACGAAAATTGCATATTTTTACTCATTTACGTTTCGGCCGTGGCACGGCCTTGGTCAGAATGAGTCGCCATTCGACATACATACATATATATATATATATATATATATATATATATATATATATATATATATATATATATATATATAATATATATATATATATATATATATATATATATATAGTGCCATCCTACCGCCCGCGATGCTATCGACTGTCAATTACTGTAGCTGTCAATTACTTGGGCATGCACTGGATCACATCTTCACTTGCGTATTAAACGTTAAGACCAGCGTGATCTGCCCGCCATGATATATATCAGCGACGAATGCGCTGCACGGCGAATGCGCTGCGCGGCGAACTCACTCACATGGCCGCCGCATTCTGATGGGGTCCAAATGTAACAACGCCCGTGTATGTAGATTTAAGCACACTTAAACAACATCCCGCATTTGTCCCCTTTATACTATTAACCTAACAATTTCGAATAATATTAGTTTTTTGTGGCATATAAAAGTACACAATTCAATTTTACGTATTTCAACGCGGTCTGGCAGAAAAAAGAAAATTCGCCGACAGATGTCAACACTTACAGTGCAGCATCAGCCTTAGCAGTATACTCTCGAAACCAAACTCTAGCGCTTGTTAAAGGAGTACTGACACAAAAATTTTACATCTTGCTTTTTCTGTTTCAATAAGCAGCTAACGACCCAATTATCATGGCTGGAAACCTCGTGGGCTCGAGCGCTCGATGGTTAATTTTTGGAGACGGTTTTATAGCGCCAAGTCGCAGCTTCGGCTTCAAGGAGGGCTGAGTGAGGCGGCGCCCACAATAGTTTCATGTAAACATGACTGGCTACGCGAGCACACAAAACTGCGTTCACATGAGCACCGCGAAGACAACTCTTTTCAGCGAAGGCTCCCTGGGTGCTGCTATAATCCCCTCTTGAGGTTGCAAATATGTGACCCCCAAACATGCACTGTCGAGGCAAGGACGTCAGCCTTTGTGCTCCCGTGCATGTCCGCCCCCTCTTATCGTTGAAAAGGACTGCTAGGAGAGAGCACTATGAAGTATCATGGCAGCCAACACAAACTCTTGACACAGGTGGCGGTTGGCTGTATACATGAAAACCAAAGGCGCGTTTCGCGTGCAGTGGCGCGACACACACTTTAAAATAGATTTTAAGTATGTTCTAGGCTATATTATCCGTTGATATTTCTTAGATGATGCGCGTGTATCCACACAGATCTTTCCCACAAGTTATCTCACCTTCAAAATTTCGTGAAAGTACTCCTTTAAGACAGTGCGGGAATACAGAAATGGCTTTTTTCTTTTAAAACAGGTGTGTTGCGAGCTCAGTTAAGCGGGGCCAAGAAATACACGTTTTGAAAGCTTGAGAAGAAAGAATAGACTCTCGGACGAAGGCACCGCCGCATAGACGAAGACAACAAACACAGCTGCATTTATCCGAGGTTCTATTACCATGTACCATTTCGCCCAAGTCAGGGTATTATTGAAACAAATAGACTCTTGTTTATTCAAAAGCAAGGACATGTTTTCCGCGTGGCGGAGGAGGCAACTCGGTGTTGAAATTGTTGGCTCGTTACAAAGGGAAGCATTGCGAGTTAACGTGCGATCCCGACATCCGGAGAACCGGTTCATTCAACGAAAAGCAGGAGGGACTTCGCGGCAATCTCCTGAGAGAACGCCTGTCCTTCGAGGGGATAAGCACGGGTACTTGACTCATAAAAATATAGAAAAAGAAGCGACGGACGGTCGCTGTAAGAGAATACTAGGAGTTTCTGCGAGTATATTACGTAATATTTAAAAATAACGCTCCAGACGGGAAAAATCAAATGTCTTCAAAATTAAATTGAGGCATGGTGTAATTTCATGTAAATTAAAGTTCTGCTAATAAATTGTTAATTAGGACTCACTAAATTAGTATTTAATTACCTTATAACAGGTATTCCGATCCGTGAATTACAGCCGCGGAACTTGCAAGGCACATGCGCTTGGAATAGAATTTTAAGGGTGGCGTTAGTTTTGAGAAATAATAAGTGTCCAACTGTTGTATTTAAAACAGAGAGAAACAATGCATCCGATGCCTGAACATCATCTTCTTTATTTCCTGTCCCCACGCGACCATCCTCATCTTCTTTCATATACAACATTTCCCCGGTTGATAAAAAAAAAACTATCGCTTGCGTAACGCATAGTCCCTGAGCTTCACCGGCATTTTTTAACTCGTGCGCTCTTCCGTGGCGGTTGGCCGGTCATTTTGTCCTGCAGTGAAGACGGCTGAGTACTTGATTTACTGCTGGCTTGTGCTGCTATTTCTTGACGTGACGTAGATGGACAGTCAGCATGTTGTTCACTCGCAGGAAATGCACCACCTTGAAGAGACTCGTCAGGTAGTGGTAGAGTCCACTCTAGAATACCAGGTCGATTGCCTGTGCACTTCTCCGCAGCTTCTGGGTGTATCGCTTGAAATTTGGAGGCGTTCCACACTCGCCCGTCATTCAAAATAAATGAAGCTGGCCCTCGTTGCTCAATAATCTTCTTCGGTTCCGAAAAGCGCGAAGATATTTTCCCGTGAACTGACGACTTTCTCACGCGGACGTAATCGCCGACGGCAAAGTGCCTTGTCCGGGCTCCGCGACGGCAGTCTGTGTAAAGTTTGGAAGAAGCTTGGTTTTGTCTGACACGCTGACGCAGCCATTTCATCGCCTGTGCTGGATTTTCGTGAAATGAAGAATCCGGTAATCCTACAATGCTTAAGCGTGTTCGTGGCAGTCGTCCGTGCAGCAAAACGGCGGGTGCAACTCCCGTTGTGGCATGAGGTGTACAGCGGTAGACCCCCAAATAGTCTGTCACGGCGACACGGATATCACGCCGCTCGTATACTGCCATCTGGACAACAGATTTGAGGACTCTGTTAAACCTTTCTACAAGCCCGTTTGCTTGCGGGTGGTAAACAGAAGAAAAGCAATGGCGTATGCCACGTTCCTGAAGGAACTCTTCAAATTCAGCCGAGCTGAACTGCGGTCCGTGGTCGGAAACCATTTCACTCGGGTAGCCTTCACGAGAAAACACTTGTAGCAGAAAGTTCTTGACCATCGCCGTAGAAACTTGTCTTGCAAAAAAACTTCTGGCCATTTGCTGTGATAATCAATAAGCATCACTGTGTAACGGCAACTGATGGGAGCTTGCTCAAATGGGCCAATAATATCAATGGCAATCTTCTCCCAAGGGTTGTCAGGGAAAGCCACTGGCTGCATAGGTGCTGCGGTTGGCCGTGCTGATTTATCACATGACTGACAAACAACACATGTTTTAACCAGTTGTTCTACATGGTTATCCATTCGAGGCCACCAGTACAACTCTCGCAAACGGCTTTTCGTACGACTGATTCCCGGATGTGATTCGTGTGCGACTTCCATCAAACGACGAGTAAGGGTACTTGGAATTACGATCCTGTCACCACGGTAAAGCAAGTCGTGTACAATGGATAGTTCTGCACGTACATGAAAATATCGCATTAGCTCCGCTTCCAGAGATACCTTATCAGGCCAAGATGACAAAACGAAGTCCATGACTTTTGCGATTGTACTGTCAGATGCACTCTCCGCTTGTAATTCTGCAATGGTTAGCATCGGAGAAAGAAGGCAAACAAACTCATCTTCGGCAACCTGATTGGTTTCTCCTTGCAAAGGCAGTCGAGAGAGCGCATCAGCCACCACATTATCGCTTTCCTTACGGTACTCTACGGTGTAGTTGTAACAAAGAAGTCGCGCTGACCAACGTGAAATTCGCAATGGCCGATGTCCAACACCTTTGGTTGATCGCAAGGTGACAAGAGCACTGTGGTGGATTCGCAAGACAAAGGGGCGACCCCAAAGGTACACGTGCCAATGTTCACAGGCCCAAACACATGCTACGGCTTCACGTTCGCCTGCAGAGTATTTCCTTTCTTATGGGCTCAAGGTACGGGAGGCAAAGGCAACCGTCTGTAGAATCCCCTTGTTATCTTGTTGTAGCACAGCACCCAGTCCATACCCGGAGGCATCGGTCGTGACGATGACGGGTAGGTTTGGGTCAAAGAAATGTAGAACCTTGCAAGTTGTCAGCAGTGATTTCAAACGGACGAAACTCTCTTCGGCAGCTGACGTCCAAGCAAATGGCTCGTTGCCTCGAAGCAATGCCCGTAAAGGTTCCATAACATCCGAAAAATGGGGAACGAACTTGGAGTAAAATCCCGCCAGACCAAGCAGGGAACGAAGTTCATTGATGTTTGAAGGCGCCGGAGCTTCTTTCATCGCTTGGATAGATGACGCTAGTGGAAAGAGTCCTTTGCCGTTCACAACATGTACTAGAAACGTTAGTTCGTGACGTCGAAAACGCACTTCTGATTGAGTTTCAGGCCCGCTTTAGAAAGTCGTTGCAAAACGATGCGGAGATTTGAAAGATGATCTTCTCGAGAACGACCATATACGATAATGTCGTCGATGTAGAAAAGTACACCTTTGCACCCTTTCAGTATGAGATGCATCATCTTTTGAAATGCTGACGGGGCTGAAGCCAAGTCGAAACATACTCTCTTAAAGCGAAAAAGCCCGTCGTGCGTGATGAAGGTAGTCAGATCACGACTCTCAGGATCGAGCTCTAGTTGATGGTAGGCAGACGCCAAGTCCAGCTTCGAGAATCGCTTGGCGCCAGCTAAGCTGTGCAGCAGCTCGTCTGTCTGTGGTAGTGGAAAGCTATCAACAATTATAGCTTTATTGGGCTCTCGCAGATCAACACACATTCGTATAGAACCATCCTTCTTGCGAACAACCACTATAGGAGAAACCCACTGGGAGGCGTCAACGCGCTCGATTATGTCTTGGGCTTCAAGTCTCTGCAGTTCAGCCGACACTTGTTCACGTAGGGTAAACGGCAGCCGTCGTAGCTTGCTGGCAACGGGAACGGAATCACGAACCTTAACCTTGTGTTTGAATCCTTTGGCAAGTCCGAGCTGTCTGTCAAAGAGGTGTTCGTACTCTGAACGTAGCTCAGCTGGCAATGTAGGAGTGCTGGAGGCCAATGCAAGACACTGAAGCGATTGACCTTCAATATTCATCTGTAGTGCCGCAATGGCGTCTAAGCCCAGTACAGTGGTGCCTTCAGATACAACATATAGAAGAATACAAGCAGTTCTGTCTTGGAACGCAGCTGAAGCGACAAAGCATCCTCGAACTCTTATCTTTGACTTGGAGTAGTCGAAAAGCTGCACTGAGGTAGGTTTCAAAGTGTAAGTGCTTGCAAAAAACTGATGATAGAGTTCTTCAGCCAGAATAGTGACAGAAGACCCCGTATCAACTAGAAACGAGATAGGGCGACCTTCCACAGCGACGGATGCGTAAATGCCATGCTTGTGTCCATTGACAACACAAACTGTTTTTCCGCTACTCTGGGAGCCAGCGTCGTCGTCGTCATCAACTTGTTGAACTTTACTTGAATATCCAGACGACCTACACATAAAATCTAAGTGGTCAATCCTCTCGCAGCGACGACACCTGCGCTTGCGGGCCTTACATGCAGGACTGTTTGCAAGATGATTAGTCGATCCACAACGATAGCAAGCTCGAAGTTTCGTGGTACCTTGTACGGGATGCTCAGATGATTTGGCTTTGCACTTATTACAAGTTGTGCGTTTATTTGGTTGTTCAGAAGACCGAGAAGAGCTTTGCGTTGTTTTAACGTGACGAACTGAATCATCGTCGCAAAATTCCTTAGCATGACTCACGGCTTCTTCGTACTGATTAGCAATCGTTATAGCTCGTGAGAACGTAAGTGAGGAGCCCTCAAAAAGTAACCGCTCACGTAAATGATTATTCGTCGTTTTCGAGACAAGCTGATCACGTAGCATCTCATCAGCGAGGCTTCCAAAATTACAGTCGGCAATGAGGATTTGTAAAGCAGCGACGTATTCTTCCGCTGTCTCACCTGCATGCTGAGCACGGCGACTGAACCATTGTCGAGCCACGATGACGTTGACTGAACGCTTGAAATGGTCCGAAAGCAGGGCGATTGCAGAGTCATACGCGTCATTCGTCGACCCGGCGTCACCTGTGCTAGAAGGACTAGTAGCGGAAGCAGAGCCAGACAGCAAGTCCGCTGGCTTCAGTGTAGAGAAGATCCGCTGCCCCTCCATACCAAGACATGTGAGCAGGATAGCTTTTCGGCGTTCGGCTGGAAGCTCTGAAGCTCCAGAAGCCACCATGTACGTCTGAAAGGCCTGCTTCCACTGGTCCCATGGGACAGCCGGATGACCAGGCGAAGGCAGGAAAGGCGGTGGCGGTTGCAATCCCGGAATGCTCATTGTGGTGATGCAGCAGAAATCACCAGGACTCTTGCTCTTGCATGGGTTGAAATCTCGTCGCCAATATGTTGTATTCAGAACAGAGAGAAACGATGCATCCGATGCCTGAACATCATCTTCTTTATTTCCTGTCCCCACGCGACCATCCTCATCTTCTTTCATATACAACACCAACGTGTGGTAAATATGCGGTGCACTGTTGTTCAAATTGTCTTTTTAACAAAATAGCACTCTTTGGGAAGGAATCCCTTGCAGGTGGTGTGACCTTAAAATTTCGCTTAAACTCTACATATTTCGTGAGTTCACTGTCTCTACGTATACAGTTCGTCTATTGCAATACGTCTCGTAAAGTGGTTAATTAGCAAGTTCATTAGTTCATTTTATTTCGGGTGATATTAATCTTCATGGACGTCCGCCGCACCTGACAATTATACTTTTAAAAAGTTTTAATTTTCCTCTCGGACGCTCCATATTTAAATACCAGTTAAAGTCTTTGTAGGAAAACCTTGTTTACTCCGTTAATTTGTGTTTCTTGCTTCAAGTAACTGCGGACCCAGTTACGCCTAGAGCGATCGTTTTTTCAAAAGCAGAAAGTTAAACGCGCCGCCACTTAACGAATTAGAGTTCAGGAATAACGCTTCGTTCTCTCAATTATTGGGTAGTATAGAATTTGCTTTATTTTCCTCACAGCGCCAGCAGAAACGCTTACACGTGCGTGCTAATTAAATCCTCCAGCGGTAGCGCTTCGTAGTGGATCGCAACAAAGAGCCGCCTCTGCAGCTGCCACACTGCCCGATAAACTTCCAAGAATTAACATTCCGCTTAAGAAAGCACGCTCTTTTTATCCTTTTCACGGTCGTTTGAAGCAGGACGCCGTGGTGTGAAAGTATGAGCGCCTGCTTTGCAGACCGCAGCAAAAACAAAAAAAGAAGAAAAGAAAAAATTACTTAAGCCTTGCAGTGCCTTCTTTCATCTTTTCTTTCCTTCTCGTTGTTGTTATAATGGCTAAGGAGTAAAAAAAGGCAGTTTTCTTGTATTTTATAGCTTAACGTATGTCCCTTCTTCCAATTTGCCTTCTTCGTAAATATTTCACGTTCATTTACACCCCCCCCCCCCTACCACCATCTCAAACACGAAGAAGAGAGAAAAGTAAACAGGCGAGGAGTTTCGCGCACACGCAAGAGATAACGAAAGTAAAACTAAGTAATAACGACACTCTACGCAGGGAGAGTAATTGCTGACCACTGATTTTCACGCTGAGGCGCGCACAGGCGGAACGGTGGCTCGGCGTCTACCAAGACAGTATATCCTGCGCAAACTCTCACCACAGCATCGCCCCCCCCCCCCCCCCAACCCCGTGCAAGTTTGCGGTGTTCTTTCTGCTCTATCTCTCTCTCTCCATCTGGGGTAATTCGTAGAAGGCTACGTGCGGCTAATTAACGGTGCGGCGTTGGCACTGCGTAAAAGAAAAAAAGAAACTTCGCTGCTCAGGGCCGAAATGTATTCCGTGCAGCATGCCACGCAATGGAACTACTGTATTTGTTCAGTAGGACTCGTGCTCAGACAAGTTAAGCCGCGTGAAACGCCGCACGCAGCTTTCGTGCACGGAGGGTCATAGATTATCCCCAAATTCAGTGATCATTTGCGCTATAAAACCAACGAAACGCGAAGCGAAATCACCGCATCGCTCAGTGGCCATTGTGACCCCATCGTTGCAGAAGAACTGACATTTGGTCGAGTTGGATATGGTTAAATATGTTGAGTGATTCAGTGCGAAACAAACGAGGACAAAGGCGAAGAAGGGACACAAAACAGCAGCGCTCTGACACAAATGCATCTATTAGCACAAAAACATTTTAAAGCACAACCTATCCTACGTGAACGCACGCCGATGGAGTCATCAGAGGATAACTGCAAAAGATTCGAGGAGTGGACGAACTAGGTACAGTCTGTATCTAGGTGGCGAAACAAGTCAAAAAGAGAAAATTCTCTGTCATGCCGTGCTATCGAAGGCATGCTTACACAAGGGATGCCTTTTTTTTCTTTGTGAATGTAATAAGCTTCTATGATTTCTCTTGTAGCCTGATCCTCATGAGCAAAAGTACGCACTGTTCCTGTAAATATCGCTGTACACCCATGTTCACCACAGTGTCCAACCACCCCCTCACCATCCCCCACCCGCTTGCCTTCAATGGAGAACCCCGCACATACCTATAAGTGTTCTATGTTGCTGTATGCACTGGTCTGGGCGGAACCGGAACTAGCAGCAGGAAATCCACCTAGCATGACCTTATAATTAAAGAACCACACAATTTCTCTCGCATTAGTAAATTACCCTTTCACGATACCAAACCACCACTCCTTAGCGGAGAAGACACTTGCTGAGCCAGGAAACGCGCTGTGACGCCACAGATTTCAACGACATCTGCCAAGGACCTACATAATTCTTTGCCGATAACAGGACGGGTAGCGCCCGTCCTGTCCAACTCGTCTTGTGAATTGTCTGGTTTTTGCGCACAAAGTTTCCCATAAGGAATCACATTGTGCTTTTTAAGGGAATCATGCAGAGACTTATCATAGCAAGTTTATGGAAAGTGATTCCGCTAATGTGTGCAAAATGAGAAAAAAAAAGAATCTTTTAAATATGTGATGTCATGCCGTCGTCGTCGTCGTTGTTGTTGTTGTTGTGCCCCTTCATCGAAGTTAATCGAATTTACCTAACCCGAGAGGTGTCCGCTTTTTCTGTGTAAAATTAGACTCTGCTGTACGCGTGTATACTGACGACTGCTGGCAGTAGGAAAATAAATACGGTACTTAGAGGGAAGCGACGGCCGTGCCTTTGTGATTGGCTCATCTTTTTCATCGGAAATCGAACATGGCGATTCAAGAGATCGGGAGCAGAAGCCGGAAGTTAATTAAGAAACCGGAAGTAGAAACCGGAAGTAAACTAAGTGCCCGGAAGTACAAAATCGGAACTGAGCGCAAGAATGGAAGTGCGTAACCTTTACTTCTTTGGCTTTCTTTTGCTATTTACCAGGCAGTAATCGCACATCTCGCATTTCTCATCGTGCTCCGTTACGTAATATGGGTGCCAAGGGGACATAGGAAGACATAGTCATGAAAAAAAAATCTATGCTTTCTTGTTCTCCGAGACGTGTCCAAGGAAGCGAGCACCTTAATTACCGTGCAAGCATGCAGCCGAGGCTTATGTTACAACTGCCTGTGCGTCTAGTCACGCGCACGCGAGCGCGTCGACGCAAATTCCTCGCCGAGACTCTCCGTACTCGGACGGCAGCCGTTCTTGACGCCTAATTAATTAGCGACTCACGCAGCAAGCTTCCTCGTCACATGTCAAGACGACGAGTTAGTCGGTGTAAAATGCACGCATTTTAGAAACGTGACTACAAGTGGTGTTTCCACGACAACGAGACACTGAGCTTCTCGCTCTGTAGCGTAGTATACGTAGTCGGGCGCTTAACACACGTACGGTTATATGCTAGCTTCGTGGATGGCCTTCGCACCAGCATGCTGTCGCTGTGTGCCGAATATTATTCGAAAATATTGTCGCGTAAAAACACGTGAAAACAAGCGAAAGTACAGTTATAATGGCTAACACGGCGTATAGTACTGGACAGCATGAACATGTAGTATGTCTGTGTGGCTTTGATTACCTCACGTCCTTCTGGCTTGGATATAACTTTTCTGCAGCAATATGCAATATTTTCCCATTAGCCCTTGCCGTGGGCTTTCCGTCTCGTTCCCTTAAAAATTGAAGAAAACAACCAGTTATCGTACTAACCGTGGGTTCCAGTGTAGAACTCTGCGAACTTCTGTTCAGTTGACTGACTGTTGGGGCCTTTACACCCCAAAATCACATTATCGTTATGAGAGACGCAGTACTGGAGGGCTCCGGTGGAGGAATCCACCTGGGATTCTTTAACGTGCACCTAAATCTAAGCACACGGGGCATTTGGCCTCCATCAAAATGCGGCAGCTGCGGCTGGGATTCGATCCGCGACCTTCGGGTCAGCAGTCGATTACCATCAGAACAGAACTGCACCACCGCGGCGGGTGCAGTTCTGTTCAAGTCATACCAAAATGTTTCAACATTATCTGGTCCCGCAGTGCTCCGCCGTACAACGGCGTGTTCACTTAACAGCGAATTTTTTTTCGGACCGTGTACGGCGGTCAGAAAACAAAAACGAAGAACGCTTTCAAAATACTGTACGTTTAATTTCTTTATACTGTCAAGTTTCTGTGACGGTCAAGAAACCAATATGTGAATTGGTGGCGACTATGCACCACAGACCAAACATTTACAGTGCAACTCTACGTGAACAGATTGTAGCTAGCGAGACGGAAAAGAATGACTTAAACAAACAACATATATGACCAGATGCGCGTATACGTGTACGATCATGAACGATGCGAGCTAGAACAGAGAATTCGTGTTCAGTCAAGAATTACTTGTAATGTACAGGTATGAATAGGCATTGAATTGCTAGAGAAACGCCGCGCTTGAGCATTTAGTGTCATGATAACCTTAGCGTTTGCTTACTGCGTTTACCGCTATCACTCAAGAGGACGGTATATAACAGCTGCATCTTACCGGTGCTTAATTGCGGAGCGGAAACCTGGAGGCTTACAAAGAGGGTTCAACTTTTAAACTGAGGACGACGCAGCGAGCAATGGAAAGGAGAATTATAGGTGTAACCTTAAGGGGCACGAAGAGAGCAGAGTTGGTCAGGGAACAAACGGGTGTTAAGTACACCTTGGTCGAAATCAATAAGAAGAAATGGACATGGGCAGGGCATCTAGCGCGTAGGCAAGATACCGCTGATCAGTAAGAGTACCTGGCTGGATTCCAAGACAAGGCAAACGCGCGAGGGGGAGACAGAAAGTTAGGTGGGCAGATGAGATTAAGGAGTTTGCGAGTATAACGTGGCAGCAGAAAGCACAGGACCGGGTTTATTGGTGGGACATGGGAGAGGCATTTGCCCTGCAGTGGGCGTATTCAGGCTGATGATGACTATGATGATGATGATGATGAACTACGTTTAGCCCCTATCGCCTTAAAAAGTTAATTTCAGTGTTCCAGCTAACATTGCTCACGATTAAACATATGCAGTTAGGGCTGGGAAGTATAGAAGTGCTTCCTTAAACAGCTTTCCAATGCACATGATAATGGTCCGCTCAGAATATAAGCAGGAAGCACACGGAGTATAAAAGTACAAAGCTTATATAAGTCATATCCTTGCGCGAACTCTTCGCAGATATACGCACAAGTTAGGAAGATGAATTATCAACAAACAAAAACAGGCTGATTGGCTATGTTTCTGAAAAGTGGTCTTCATCCTAAAAATTTTCAGCATATGCAGCTGTACTCAAGGGCTCAGATAGAAGTACGCAAATGCGTAATCGAAAAGCATATAAAAGAAATCGATCTAATACATCGATAAATAAAAAACTATATAATGGGTTTAGTTCCTCGAGGACTGTTAAAAACTCCATGAAAAAGTAGCTGCTCATGTCATGCAGCAGTCAACAATGGCTAAAGCCTGTTTCACATGCAGCGATTTTGCTCCAAGAGCGGCGCGGCTGCCGTCGCGGAAGCCCAAAAACAGGTTTTTTAGAGCGACCAGTGGACGCGCGATCGAGATCGCCGGAGTTGGAAAAATTCGCTAGCGGCAGCAACGTTACTAGAACAAACTCAGTTTAAAAGCTCCGCCGGAGAGGCGGTCCGCGTGGCGGTCGTGAGAACTAGTGGCGCTGCAGTCACGTCTAGCTCCCGCGGCTGGCGCTTGTTGTGACCGGCGCCGCCGATGTACGAGCGCACGTGGGTTACAGCAACGTCTGCGTTTTGTCCGCTCGTCATTTTTGCGACTGTTCTTGGCCAGGCTTAGCGTCTTGTACGAAGACACGTGCATGATGTACGAAGCGTAACGAGGGCGAACAGATTCACGGTGCGCTATGCCGACTTGCTTTGCGCCGGGCTGCAAGAGCGGCTACTGCAACGACGACTCCGCCTCACGACACTTCTTCGGACCTCCAAACGACCCTACACCATTCAAGCTTTGCATCGCAAAGATAGGAAGGTTACTGCGAAATGCAAGGTCTGTGGCGTTCATTTTGAGAGTGACGACATTGTAAAGCACTATCTTCGTGTCGTTGCGGGACAAGAAGTTTTGATCCCACGTGGAAAGTGGGAACTCGCGCCCGGTGCCGTGCCGCGCTTGTTCCCAGCACTTCCACCCCACATTTCAAAGCCAAAATGTTCAGGGTTTAGGCGCAAATCCCCCCCCCCCTCAAACCGCACGGCGTCCCGCAAAAGCCCAGTGCCCAGTTTGGAGGAGCCGCCAAAAATAGAACAGCAAAACGAAAGGCAGGCGATTACCTATATACGCTACCGAGACTGAGAGTTGCATCACACTGACATTCGATCAGTTGTCAGCTGTCGCTATGCCTTCAAAGCAGTGGATATTCGAGAGATTTTATGACGAGGTATCGAACAAGATGTGCGGAATATTTTACACTCGCCGGCTCGGAAACGGGCTGCTTAGCGCAAAAATTTGACACGGTACACATAGAAAAGATGAGGACCAGCGCTGGTCCTCGTCTTTTCTATGTGTACCGTGTCAAGTGTTTGCGCTGAGCAGTTTAATAATGGAATACCAACTACCCCCCCAATCTCACACTTTGCTTCGGGAACGGAGACTTTATTGTGCAAAATATAATTGTAGTTGGCGAGCAGTTTAACTGCGTAGTGAACGGCTACAGCACGAAACGCAAACGGCTGTCGTCAGGGGCGTAGCCAGGGGGGGGGGGTGGGGGGTTCAAACCCCCCCCCCCCGAATTTTTCAGTTTGCTTGCGTATATATACATGCGCACATACAACGCACGCACGAACATACATAAAGTATGGTTGAACCCCCCCCCCGAAAAAAATTTCTGGCTACGCCCCTGGCTGTCGTACAGTGTAAGAAGTGCTGCAGGCATGGAACATCTGCTCGGTGAAGTTGAAAAACTGAAGTTGAATACTGACGACTCTTCTAGCGACAGAGTACGCGCGAATAACTGCTTGGTGCTCACATCACAGCCGATCTGTTCGAATTGTTTAAGGCACCGTATAAGGATGCGACGTAGAAAGATGAGACACCGAAAATACAACTATCCGCTGAAAAAATTGCTCAGAGACGACATCTATTCGACGTAATCGCACACTGAGGTTTTATTTGCTGAGTTCTCGTGAAATTTTCCGATTTTGGGTCAGTATCCCTTTAACGTGTCTTGTAAACATTGCAAAGCATTGGTGATGTTTTTCGAGAAAGTTTTTTTTTTCAATAAATTGTAGACAACATGAGTACAGTTTTTCTAGAACGTTTTTGTATCTTGAGTAAGTACGCTTCTTTGTACACTATAAAGGCTTTTACAAACGTGCTGGGTTGTTCTTGGTCTAGATAAGACGGCAGCGGCTAAAATTGTAGTGGTAGTTATAAAAACTACGCTGAAAACCCTCATTCGCTTAGAAACTCCTATGCTTGGAAGTTAAGCGCAAATGTAGACAGTTCAAATATTGTCACAGGGTCGTGACGTCGATGAAGGCAGCAGTCAGCAGGTCCGACATGAAACTTTATTTGGCCGAACTAGTGGCCGGGAAACTGAAAGTCAACTGCAGCAATACACTGATAGCGGCGAACAGAGCGTCGACCGTCCGATCAACTGACAAGTGGTCTAGCGCGTCGGCTTTTATACAGGCGCTATCGAACTTTCCAGCGATATCGCTGGTGGCGGCGTTATCTCTCGACAAAGCTGGAACATTCGCGTGCGGCGCGCAATCTTACCAAAACGATCTACTACAATCGCGAAGCTTCTCGAACACTGCTTCGCGGACAGCGTCGAGCGTTGATAACCGTCCTTGCTGGTCAAACCCGAATACAACAAAATAAAACAAGAAGTGGGCGTGGCAATGTAGACCGAACAACGATTCTTAGCCAATCAATGAAGAACGCACGCGGGCCAATGCATACAGACGACCTTACGCATATCCACCTAAGTATCCACCTAACTAGTACAATAAGAAAGTTGCCGCACAACTGCGCGGCGGACCGCAGCGTTATGCCGTGGCAGCAGACGACGCGCCGATAGTGGCGCAAGACGGAACTGCAGCGCCGCTAGTTCTCGCGACCGCCGTTCGGACCACCCTCCTCCGCTGGCGGAGATACGGAGCTTTGAAACTGAGTTGTTCTAGTAACGTTGAGCGGCAGAGCGGCTGCCCAAGGTCACCCAATGGGAGAGCAGTGACGTGGGGAGCACGTGATTGCAGGGGCGGAGTCGAGGAGCGGGAGCATGCGCCAGGAGGAACTCGGTTTCCTAGCAGACGACATTCGCTGTAACGAGCTGGCAGTGTAGAAACGCCTTTCTTTTCGTTTTGTTGTTCTCTACTGCGCTTCCATCAAAGCAGACAAATCGTTTGCACGTGTCTTTTTGTTCTTTTGTACCTTTATCGAATCGTGGCACCAACACAGGTCCGTACAGGGGGACCCTACGGCACTGCGCGCTTGTTGGTCGCATGTTTCAGTTTTCTTTTTTTTTGCTACTCTGACCCAGCACGTTCGAATAGTTTGCTGTTTTCTTTTTCTTTTTTTCAATGGACACGTACCCCGAAGACGACAAATGCGAGCCCCCCAGACGACGACATGGTGGATTTGCAAAGGTAGCCGGCCCAGACGGCGCACCAACGCCTTGCGGCGTTCGAGAGCAAAAGCCACCGAAAGCACTCTGAAAGCTTAAAACCACAAAAACCAATTCTTTTTTTTTTTTGCTTTTCCATGGCCAAGTGTATGAGCGTGCAAGAAGGCTTGCGTGGTAAAAAAAGAAAGCTGTAACAGAAATAAACGTGACTACTGAAGTTGTTTAATTGCACTCTGATACACTGCACATTTTCGTCATTCAAGGTTTAGGCGCGTGAAAATCGAGCACCGAAGTAGAAGGCTGGTGAAACTCGCAACCCAAGTGCACCAAAAGAAGCGAACTCGGAGAAAGGAAACCCGCGGGTAACGGGCGCTTTCCACAACCATCACTGCGCATCGCAGAGGCGCGCGCCGCGCAAAAGCGGTGCATGTGAAACGAAGCCGCGTGCGAGCGTCCTGTCGCCGCTCAATCGCCGCGGGCCCCGCCGCTCAGTCGCTCACATGTGAAACAGGCTTAACACAAGCCAATATCAGGTGACAGCAGCCAACATTAACCAATAGTGACACGCGCATATAGTGGGTCGCTGGCTGTCGCGCGCTACAGTTTCGTCATTATTCGTACCAGTTTGTCACTATAATAGAGAGCTTTAGTGCTGGGTACGCAAACGCTTGGGGCCCCAAGAGCTTGGGTACGCGCGGAATTACGTACGCAAGCAGACATGCCTTATAGTTCCACATACCCAAACACAGGCGGCGCGAAGGTCACACACGCTCGCTGACGTATGGATTGGATTGGTTTTTGTTTTTACAGTTTATTACGTGAAACCAAGCATAGATGGTGAAGCGAAATGAATTGCTTGCAATAAAATATTATTAATAAATATGACAAAGTTATCAACCCGAGGAAAAAGATTTGCGACTGAAACTGGTGAAAAACAATTCAGAAGGCTGGTCGTAGTACGACTACATACACATGGAGAACTTGTGGCTGTGTGATCGGCGTCGTCTTTTCCCGTCTATCATTTGTTTTCGTCTAGCATAGCCTTGCATTATGCTACTTGGCCGGAGGTGGCATCTTTGCTGTCGGTCGAGCCAGTCAAGCCACAATGTTCTGGCGCCTCTGCGCTCGGGCGGATTGATCTGGCCAGCCCCGGCTTGGATCACCGTGAGAGTAACGTGGTTGACTTCATGGGTAACGTGAGCTGCTAGGACAGCTGATATCCACTAGAAGGTCAGTGGTGGCAGCGATGCTTCTGGCGGTGCCCAGGTGACCCGGGGTAGCATGTGCTTGGGGCTTCGCGCATGCGCAGTGCCGCAATCCACTTGGGGTGTTCCGCTTGGACGCCTAGCAGTAAAACTCTCTAATAAAAAAGAGAACAAGTAACAGTACGGGAAATAGCGGAACAGCTTCTGTCGCCCGGAACGTCTTCGTCTTCCTCTATCCCCAGGGGTTCCTCCGCCGCGCACAAATAAAAGCTAAGCAGCAGCCGCGCAACAGCCGGAGACCCACTGTATGCGCATGTTAGTAGTGAGCCAATAGCCGCCAGAACTAACGAACAGTTAGACTGCGTTAGCCGGTGCTCGTATTATTCCTTAAGGGACGCCTGACTCCTCGCTTGACGACTTCCGAATAGAATTTCCTTTCGAAATTCCCTGTTGATTCGTGAGTTTTACATAGTATAGTCTTCATGTCCTGCTTCACCTGGGCTGTTCTGATGCAGCCTCGAAAATAGCTTTTTTTTATGTGAACGTAAAAAGTGCTTCTGAAACCGCACTTTGAGTTCACATAGAATGCTTCGCATTAAACGTAAAAAACTATAACATCGCGTGCAAGAAGAGCTTCAAACCTTAAAGAACGCCAATTTTCGGTGCACGGAATAAGATCATAAGCAAATGCGCGCACAGTTACACAAATCTGTGCGCCGTGAGACTTGTCTAATTTTCTGAAACAAGGAAAGGACGTGGCTCGGTGTACGTGACGGGGTTACGAGTAAGCTCAAGAAGAGGCTTGATGCGGCGCGCGCATGGAAGCACGCTTCAGCTGCAGTGTGCCAACGGATCTGCTATCGAGGCTGCTCGTTGCTACTCGCAAATCTAATTAAACGAAAATCACGCGAGGCTTCCCTAATAAAGGCTGGTGATTCCGTTCCATTGTTTTATAAGCCCGATCAGAAGATTCGTTGCACAACGTTGGAATACTAGATGGACACACTCGATTCACTACAAAGATATCATATGTGGTCTGTTTTCTTTTTTTAGGTCTCTCTGCCTAGGGACACTATGCACAAAGAAGACTACTCCATATAGCATCTTACGTCATTATCTCATAACAACTCGGATTTCGATCTGCACGTGTAAAATGCTTCTCATTGGGGTCGCAAATAAAAAAAATACATTTTCTTCTTTCGTAAGTGTCACTCTTCAACCGTAGAACTTGTTGCGCAACTGTTACGCCAGCAGTTTTACTATACTGGCCAGAATTGAGCTCCTCCTGCGCAGAAAGAAATTGCAAGGCTGCGCTAATAAGTTGTTGCATAAAATGGTGGCATACGTTACATTCTAATAATATTAATATTTAAAAAATATCGGCAGATCCCACGTACCGTGGGAGTCGATTTTATGCGAAGCATGCGGCGGGAAGGTGACTGTGGCAAAATTTTTTTTACTGAGCAAAACGTTACAAAATGACGCTAAATATTTGTATAAATTTTATACTCACACATATATCTTGAAGAACCGCATATCTGTTAAATAACCAGTTGTTTACAGTTGGGTAACGCTGCCAACGGCAACGTGGGTATTAGCAACACCAGAAGCGGTAAGCTGATATGTAGTGGTTATACTTGCGCCTTATGATGAAGAACGCACGCACGTTTCACGAAACCGTGTGCATGTCTGGAAGAAGTTCTTGACAGTTCTTGAACAAGGTCATCATCACCGTGATCAGTGAGCACCAGCAGCTCGTCATGACTTGTTATCGGATTTGGTCGTTATCGCAGTGACGAGGGCTCCATATGTAGTGAAGTATGTGTACCTCATACTTCACTACACATGGATCCCTCGTCAGAACATCAGTACAGCTGTTGGAATTCGTCCTTTCATTCGGTCCTTTCGGTTCTTACGTCGACAAATTGTCTGTCGATAGAACCGGCGACAGCTGTTCGTCGACAAAGTGTCTGTCGATAGAGCCGGTACAGCTGTTGGAATTCGTCGTTGCCTTGGTCATTTCGTCGACAAATTGTCTGTCGATAGAGCCGGCGACACGTCGGAACCTGAAGTCACCCTTTGCATTGGTGAGGTATACGCCGTCAAGGCTGGTAGGCCTGGATAGTGCTACGTAGACAAACATCAGTGGATGGCGCTTGTAGTATTCGTAGACTACCTGGGTGTATGTGGCCTACGTAGCCTAGTCTACAAAGACGCTGTCAATCAATCTGGCATCATCCTCCGTCAGCATGAGGCCATCGCCCAGCCTCGTAAGAAATGAAGCGGATACTGCGTCGTTCTAGCGGACTAAGTGCACTTTACGGCGCGGTGATGTGAATATCATACGCAACTTTCGTTAATGTATTCCTCCGGGGTCGATCTGTGCTTTAATATAGCTTGCTGAATCATAGGAACAATCATGCAATGATTATTAGACTGCTATAAAAGCGGAGCCAACACTGGAACCACAGACGTTAATCTGATATGACGCCTGTATCGTAGGAGTACACATCGTAGGAATATCATGCAGTGTTTATTGCTTGCTTGTAAAATTAGATAGCAAGCATCACAACCACAATTGACGTTGCATCGATATTACGCCTGCATATGTGGCTTTCCAAAACAGTTTATAGACCTGGCGTGGCTCTGTGGTAGAATACCTGATTGCCACGCAGAATGCTTGGGTTCGATACCTGCTGGGATCCTAATTTTTATTCTTTCCATTCGTCTGGTCAACGCTGCTGATGTCGGTTTTTCTTAACGCTCTCGCATTTAGGTTACCAATGTCTGTTCTCGCCGTTCCTGAGTAGATATAAACCCTCAATCACCTGTGGTGCATACCCGTACACCGCGGCCCTTGGTAAACTGGTATGGGCCAGACGTGTCTGGAGGAAAGGGTTTGACGACGTACGCGACAAGATTTTCACGACGTTATTCATGTCATGACCCGGCAGTCTTATTCGTCAAATCCTCTTACCCTCCCATGCCAATTTTCGTCTACACCAAGTCAAGCAGGCGATCATGAGAGCACCCAGACGTTGGCGGCTAGATAGATAGATAGATAGATAGATAGATACGCTCAAAGTGCCAAAGGTTCGTTAAGAAATGCTTCGCATTTAATATATGAGAAAAGACCCCGGTGAAAGCCTTTAAAAGTTGTTGCCGTGACCGGAAACTTGAGCATACATTAACGAAACTGCGGCGTTGCCTCTCGTCGTATCTCTTTTCTTTCGTTTCTTTTAGGACACAGTAAGACTACTTGATTTTGCCTAGTCTGGCTATCTATCTATCTATCTATCTATCTATCTATCTATCTATCTATCTATCTATCTATCTATCTATCTATCTATCTATCTATCTATCTATCTATCTATCTATATATATATATATATATATATATATATATATATATATATATATATATATATATATATATATATATATATATATATAGGGTGTTTCAAGAAATGTGTCCAACCTTCTCAAAAAATCAGGAAAATGCGATATTTGATTGCTGCCTTCAGAATTGTCTTTTCTGTAGTGGCAGGGATTTTAAGATGGTTAAAGGAATTATTTGGGACTGTAATTAAAAAAGTTAAATTAATTAACTTTTATATGTGGAGTTAGGTGGTTGTGTCAAATGGGAGAATTGAAGTTCTTCATGCTAGAAACCCAACCCAACTTTAAGCTTTTGAAAAAGTGGCATCTAGTAATAATTACGAATGAAATTCGACCAAATTCAATGGCGAAACCTAAACAGAAACGTGGACGAACGCAACTGCCATATTCTTCTGGGACGTTAAAAATGAGTGAATGACTTTTTCTGTAGCGCTAGGCATCTTAAGATGATTAGACATGACTTAAGACAGTAATTAAGAAAGTTAAGTTAATTAACCTTTTAATTAGTGGAGTTAGGTGACTGTGTCAAATTGGTGAATTGAAGTTCTTCGTGCCAGAAAGCCATCCCAGCATTGAGATTTCGAAAAAGCGGCCTCTAGTAATAATTACGAAGTAATGAAATTCAACCGAATTCGATGGCTTTCGCTGTGGAAAGCCGTTGCATTTCGTTGAATTTCATTACGCCACAACAATTACTAGAGGACACTTTTTCCAAATCTGAAAGCTCGGAGGGGTTCAGGGGTTCCTCGCAAGAAGAACTTCAATTCTCCCATTTGACACAATCATCTAACTCCGTTAATTAAAAAGTTAATTAATGTAACTTTGTTAATTACTGTCCTAAATGATGTCCTTAACTACCTTAAGATTCATGCCGCTACAGGAAAAGCAATTCTGAAAGCCCCGAGCAAATATCGCAATTTCCTGATTTGTTGAGAAGGTTGGACACATTTCTTGAAACACCCTATATATATATATATATATATATATATATATATATATATATATATATATATATATATATATATATATATATATATATATATATATATATATATATATATATACGGCGATTATTTTACCGGTGCTAGAGATAGTAAATGGAATAGTACGCTTCACCCTGTAAAGGGTGCTTCTTTTCACAAAGGGACATATTGAGGTGAAACACCTCAACGGATGCTGACATGAATGATTGGTTCGTACGCTGAAAGCAAAACATTGAAATCAGACCTGCAAATGAATAAAACGTGTAATAGGCCACTTGTACTGCCTGTTAACAAATAAGTACTGGACGTATTTATTTAACTAATTCATGCTGTGTGGTGTGGTCAACAAAGGAGAAAGAGGAAAAAAACTCAGAGTCCCTTATGCATTCGCCTAAAATGACTTGAAAGCGAAAACCATCTTCTTCTTCTTTTTCTTCTCGGTTGATGTATCGATCCTACCCCGTCCCCCTCCGAAAGCTTTCTGCACGTCACCTGGTTTTGCATTGCCTCCGTCATCGGCCCACCTTTGACCAAGCGACTATGTCGTGTGATGACGTCATCATGTGTCTTCACGTTATTTGACGTCATATGGTGACGTCCCATAACGTGATGACGTCATATGTGATTATGATAACGTGATGACGTCTTATGGTGACGTCATTACGCCATGATAATTTTTGCATCACTCGTGTTGACGCCAACGACGCGGAACGACGGTGGACAGTCAATTTTCGCGTTTGGTGAGGCATCTAAGGATTTCGTCTTAAAAATTGTTAAAGGGAAATCACAGGGTTTTTCGGTGGGCCGTAGGCGTGGCTAGTGTCCTCGGTTCACGACCGCATCAGTCGCGGCCGTCCTGCGCGCTCTTGTGACCACATTGAACTGGTTTCGGGAGTTAACGATAGAGGGCGACGCTTCCCATTGTCGTGTGGTGCGGTGTGGGATTGGAGAGTTGGCGATAAGACATCATCTATCGTTTTGACATCGATATGGGCAAGGACAGGTGTTGCGGACGATTGCGGCCGCGCGGCAACAAGCAGGAGGACAAAAAGAAGAAAGAAGACGTAGACACGAGCAGTGGAATAAAGAGAAGGAATGCTTGGTCTAGGGCTCGGGTATTAATTACGCGAAATTCTTTCTGGTGCCGAAACCCCCCCCGGTCATCGCCCTTCCAAGATTTCCAGCTTCCATGGCATCGTTGGAACGGCTCCGCAAGAACCGTGGCGTCGTCAGGGCCAGCGTCACACGAACAATTACGCTCCTGACCGACGAACTTCAGGCCACGGCTCCCGATGCCGCTCAAGTTGATTCGCACGTTACATACCTGACTCAGAAGAACGTCGAGCTCGGCAACCTCAACAAGCAAATCCTCGACGCCACCGACGATGACGCTTACGACGAAGAGCTCGAGGCCGCGGAAGACTACGACCGGAAGGTGTCCTATGCCGTGTCTCGAGCGCGCTTCTTCCTGCGCGAACACGCCAACACAGCGACGGCAACGAGGACTTCAAGGCCCGAGGCTACGTTACGGAACGCCGACGTCGCTGGGGCCGGCAGCTCAGCGCATACCGAGGTCACTGACGCTGCACCTCGTGTAACAGAGGGGACACCCGGCCCAGCAACCGTGCCGCGTCATCGCGCAGTGGTCCTGCCGAAACTTCAGATACCTACATTTTCCGGCGCACTTCGCGACTGGCAGACCTTCTGGGACCACTTCAGTGCCACGATCCACCGTAATGAAGACCTTCTGCCGATTGAGAAGTTTAAGTACCTCCTCTCGTATTTGAGTGGCGTCGCGAAGAGAGCCATCGAAGGTATTAGACTCACGGAGGACAATTATGCGATCGCCATCAGGACCTTGACGGAGCGATTTGGTCGACGCGACTTGCTCATCAACGAGCACATCGACCACCTGCTCGCCTTACCACCAGTCAAGTCTTCGGCAGATGTCGACAAACTTCGCCTACTCTACGACAAGGTACAATTTCGCGTCTCGGCACTGACCGGGTTGGGCGTCTCACCCGACCAGTACAACGTGGTCCTCAACCGCGTCCTAATGAGGTGCCTGCCTGACGACCTCGCGATCCTCTACCGGCAGAAGTCCAAAGAAGCCGCGCAGAATACGTCCGGTATAGCGACCCCCGAAGAAAGAGCTCGTCAGGCTGCAGAAATGCTAAGCTTCCTGCGCATACAAATTGAGGTTCGAGAGGAAGGCAGGCCAGGACGAACACCGTCTGCTTTCTCGCGGTTACTGCCCGAAGAAGATGTCGAACCTCAGTCAGCCCCGATGGGACATTTGCCTACAGCGTCCGCACTTGCTGCCGAATCTGCTCCAGTTATGGAAGAGGTGTGCCCCTTATGCAGCAGTTGTCTGCACACCATCGCGGACTGCAACGTTCAACTCTCAGCTGAGGAAAAACGGGCTCGGTTGCGCACTGCTCGTTGCTGCTACCGTTGCGGCTTGCAAAACCACATGGCGCGTTTTTGCCGACGTGCGCGCAGCATCATCTGTAGTAAGTGCAACCGACGACATCTCACTATCCTCTGTGAATTGTTCACGCCGGCAGCCCCAACCCGTGCAAACGCAACGACAGTGAGCCAAGACGAGCCTCGCATCGCCGGACGAGGCACGAACACGCCGTCAGTGACATCGGCCCCAAGCGTCCTGAGCGGAATCAACGCCGTTCTTCTCCAAACAGGACGAGTCTGGATCGAGTGCGGGTCCCAAAAGCGTCTCGTGCGCATTCTACTTGACAGTGGTAGCCAGCGCACATTCATCCGAGCGGATGTCTCAAAGGACCTGAGATGCCCGGTTATCGGAACCGAAGAACTTTCCTTGGTGACGTTCGGCCACTCGAAGCCCCGCGAAGTAATACGCAGTCGACGGGTAGCTTTGACTTTACGAGGCCAACGTAGGGACATAGCGGTAACCGTGGAGGCCTTGGAGGTCCCCGAAGTGTGTGCAGTTACAAGCCCGCCGCTCAGCACTGATATTTTGCAGCTTTTGTGCGACAAGAACTATGATGCCGCAGACAACTTTCATCCCGACACATGGCACCCACAGGAAGTAAGCGTATTACTTGGTTCCGACGTCTACTGGAAGGTCGCGACTGGGAAGGTTGATCATTTAACCAGCAACCTGACGGCCGTGGAAACCAAGTTCGGCTGGACCGTTCAGGGCACCACGGAACGCGAAAGAAGTTCAGCATTTCCGCGGTGCGACCGCGGCGGCCCACCGTCACGACGCCGGCATTACTTCAGAGGCTGCGCCCTTCAGACGGCAAGGCCACCAAGATATCCTCGCGTTCTTCAAGGAGGAAGCGGTGGTGGTTTCGACGGAGCTCGGGGTCCTCGCGGAGGCTTCGGAGTCCGGCCGCCTTTCCACGGCAACAACGACACGTCTTCGCGGGACTACGACCACACACGGTACGGCGATTGCCGAGACGACGCCGTCGATGGACCTCATTCTCTGCCGGATCGTACTCAACAGGGCAGACCTCAGTGGAGACAGCGTGGCCGGTCGGTCACACCGCCGACGCAACCGGGCGCCTGGAAAGAGAACTGGAGGACGCGCACGTCTCAAGGCGCACGGGATTCTAACGACCGCAGAGGCTGCTGGGAGTCGCGATGTTTCTACACCAGGTCTGGCTCGAGCGACAGCGAGACCGATCGAGGAAGAAGACACCCTACGGGAGATTCGGGCAGGGAGACGATGATGGCGACGTCGTCCAGGAGGGCGCGTTCACGGAACGTCGCAGCAAAGAATTCGCACCGCGTCGCCGTCAGAAGCGCTAGCGAGTCCAGGGAGCTGACGCGTGGCGCCAAGCGGCAACGCGAATCGCATCGCAAGCGAGATTGGAGTGTCCGCGCGAAGAAGACTGCCGCTCAGAGAGACCAGGGGACCCGCAGCCACTGGGAGTGCGTTCCCATCACGACCAGACGAATGAGGTTTCGGTTAAGACCAGCGTTCGCAAAGTCACGGATAGTGTGGAACCCGCTGCTGTCGTCACCTCGAAGGCTACAACTGCTTCGTGATCGCCTTGGCCCCTTGGGAGTATGTTGCGGACGATTGCGGCCGCGCGGCAACAAGCAGGAGGACAAAAAGAAGAAAGAAGACGTAGACACGAGCAGTGGAATAAAGAGAAGGAATGCTTGGTCTAGGGCTCGGGTATTAATTACGCGAAAACAGGAACCAAAATGTACAGAAGCATTTTATTTTTATTTTAGTAGTGGAATGTTGTGTTTCCTGCGAAAAAAAATGCTTTGTGCTTCATGCAATAAGTTTCCAAGTGATTACAATCTATGTCTTCCAGTGGCAACAATTTAACATTATAAGCGGCAAAAGTTCACTTGTATAGTTACCGGTTGTAGAACGTTGAAGGGCACTGCCGATATGATGAAATAATAGTTGCTCCTGGGGTCTGCACTGAGGGCACTTCCCAGGATATTAACAAATCATCTGTCAGGAGAGAGAGAGTACAACTTTATTAAGAGTCCAGTGCAGACGCAGAGGTTGCCCCGCGCCACCCGGCTACTCCCACGTTGGGACCAGCAGGTCTAGCCTAACGGCCCTGCCGCGGGCGCACTGGACGTTTCTGGGATTTAAAGGGTATAGGTTATGATGATGACAGCACGTGTTCTTACCATCAATAATAATAAAATAATAATAATAATAATAATAATAATAATAATAATAATAATAATAATAATAATAATAATAATAATAATAATAATAATAATAATAATAATAATAATTCATCCCAGCGACCTTTCGAACAGTGGCACTTGGTTTGGGCTGGTGGTTTCTGACAGTCCAATAGACCATATAAAAATACTGTCCGGCAAGTGGTTCCCTCCTATAATTTCTTCTTTATTATGTTTTTTTTCCCTGTGCGGTTATACCATACGCAGCAACAGCGCAGGATAACTTCATGGCCCTACCACCTGCCATGCGTGTGTGCTGCGTACACAAATTTCAAAGAAATAGATGGGTCACAAATGTGGGCCAGGACATCCGGACATTCCCCATTTCTACGAGCATGACATAGCGGTACAACTAGGAGCACTCCGAAACGACAAACATCCGAGCACGTGACACCATGAAGAAGAAAGAGGCGGAACATCTTTCTTTTCCTACACGTTAACTTGCACCTAAACTGGGTCTGTAACTCGTAATATATCTATTCTTTAAATTAACCCCCCCCCCCTCCACCAACTTTCCCCTATTCTTTGAAAACCTGCGGGACGTGGCATTGATCTGGCTATCGGTTCACCCTGGAAACCCTGGGAACGAGGCAGCTCACAATATGGCTCGAGGATATGTAGACAGAGCCGTGAGCAACGACTCAAGCCTGGAATGCGCACAGGAAGGTCTCATAAGCTACCAGGAAAAAACCAAGCACATTAAACTTGCTAGGCAAATGCTGCCACCGCCTCACGAAAGCCTTACCAAAGCTGAACAGGTTAGATGGAGACAACTAAAAACCGACACTCTCCCAAATTCGGACAGAATGCACCACATTGACTCAGATGAATCAAAACCCTATTGATCAAAATACAGCCGAGAGCCACATTGCACACATCTTTTGGGGCTTCCCGGCAGGCCCTCCACCCAAAGAACTCTAGAAGTTTGTAGGCTAGCAAAAGTCGGAGACCCCGCTGGTTAGCTCTACTCCGGACGTACAACTCTGGGTCACAGCAAGAGACCAAATGGTCGCCTTCAGCGGCGACTGAGGGCCATCTGGTTGAGTCGGAGAACCCATCACTCCCAGTACCGATATTAAAGCTCTGTACTACTACTGGCCAATCTCCAACAGTGGGTGTGAGCCACACAAACTTGGCGAACAACAACTACAACAGTACTGAGCAGTGGGCAGCAGTGGCGAATCGTTGGCCATGGCAGAGGGCGAAGACGACGGCGACACGACGCTTCTTCGGCTTCTCAAGACCACCTGGGAGAGCGCCCTGTTCGCCGTGCGCGCGGCCGTACTGGTTTTCACGTTCACGTTCCTTACATGGCTGTACTGCCGACTGACCACCAAGCAATGTAAGTGCACCACGCGACTGGAGGGCAAGACGGCGCTGGTGACCGGCGGAAGCGTGGGAATCGGCTACGAGACGGCCAAGGCGCTCGCGTGTCGAGGCGCCCGAGTAATCTTCACCTGCCGCAACATGCAGGTGAGTATGTTCGCATGCACACTGGGGAAGCCAGTGATGCCAAGCACACTTTCCTTCACCTGCCTTATACAGGTCGTGGGGCGCAAATTCAGCCTTATTACATATATCATACTGCAAGCAACACATGGAGCCTCGTTACACCTCACAGCTGTTGAGGTTTTGTGTGCCAAAACTACGATGTCATTGTGAGGCACGTCGCAGTGGAGAACTCCGGCTCACTTTCGACTTCCTGGGATTGTTTAACGTGCGCCTAAAACTAAGCGAGCGCACGGGTGTTGAATTTCGCCCCCCCCCCCCCGAAAGGCAGTCGCTGTGACCGGGAATCGAACCCGCGTCCTCGACTTAGCAACGCGACACCTTGCGTACTAAGCTACCACGACGGGTAATGAAAATTTATACAAAGACTAATGATTTCTTATTAGTAAATTACGCTTCCGGAATACCACAGGCAACACTCTTGCCTCGAGAACACGAATGCCAACCGAGAAAACGCTCAAAAAGAAAACACAGGTGGCTACGTTGATTTGAGATTTTATCACAAGTTAACTCACTGTGACGTCATAAATTTAGCGGTAAAAAGGGGACTGCATTGAGTTGTAAGGGAACCAGAGACACAATATAGGACTTTCGAAGAACATTCATTGAGGCAAAGTCGCCTCAATACAAAAAAAGTCACAGTTTCGCCGCAACGGCGAAGCAATGAGTGCAACAGCAACAAATTGGAATGTAACGCAAAGAACGGAAACCAGCCCGAAATTTCCAGCGCGTCGCTCAAGCGCAAAGGACGCACGAAAACAACACACACAGGACGAGCGCGAACTATCATGCGTCACAGCTCGACACTTGAAGCGCACTGCTCAAACATAAAGCAGGACGCACGAAAAGAACGAACAGGTACACACAGGACGAGCACGAACTAACTGTCACAGTTGTTACTTATTTCTGTTTGAACAGCGCGCTCCTTTCGCAAACGCAGCCGCTGCAGCGAGCGAAGTGGCCTTCGTACGCTCTGTGACTTAGCGCGGACATGGCGGGGAAAGCACAAGACAACCCCCGCTCCCCCCCCCCCCCGCCCACCCCCTACTTTCCTCGGATAATCGCACGAATACGACCACGCCCTGTAGGGCGAAGAGAAACGGCGTTCGCAGGAGCGAGGCGAGCTGGCCGACGCCTTTAAGTGCGCCCGTTGCGCTCCTAGCGCCCGTTTCGCTCCTAGCGCCATCGCGCTGGTAATGAAGAAACGCTTATAAGCGCCTGCCGTCTCAGTACTGCGGTAAAGGGTGTGCATATAACGCTCGCCGTTAGCCAACAGGACGATATCAGCTTTGTGGCAGTCATTAGAGCCACGCGCTGCGGATCGCGTAGTCGCTGGTTCGATTCCGCGCTTGGGAAGCTTTTTTTTGGAATTATTAGATGTGAAGCATCTTATAGCGGAGTTCAATCCGGTGGTGGTGGTGGTGTGCGGCGTGACCACCCTTACTGCGCATGCGAAACCATCTCCCTTCCCCCTCCCTTCTCCCCTTCCTCGCTCACCACTCCCTCTCTGAAACGCGGATCTACATGCCGAAACACTGCTTCGCGTCGCCTCGTAGTCCCCTTTAGTGGGAGATGGTGTGATTTATTTTTTTAGACATATATATATATATATATATATATATATATATATATATATATATATATATATATATATATATATATATATATATATATATATATATATATACTTATACATATACGCAGCATAACGACGGCGATGGCAAAAACCAGCCGAGACTGTCCATATAATTGCTATCGCAATAATAACAATAAAATCCGTGACGTAAAAGTGACATTGAGGTGCTAAAGTTTCGGCATGTCATTTGTTGTATCGCGATCATGTAGGCATGATTGCACCCCGCCGTCCAACCGAGGCTCATGCACTGCGTTCAACGAGAGCCCTCGAACAAACGACCACATCAGTCGGACACCGCTGAACAAAGAGCGCGAGGCCCTCTGTTCTTTTATTCTTGTTCAGTTTTGAAATATACAATGTTATTGGCCGAAGGGCCTGTTTCACAACTGTTAGAATAAGTTAACGGACGTTCGGTGGATTACCACCAGATGACCTCCTATGACATCATCACATCATTCAAATGTGAAGTTCCGATCTTCGTTTTCTCTTGTAGTAACAAACCTATTACGGCGGAATTAACAACATTATAGCACTCAAAGAACAATTTATCAGTCTAAACACATTCTGTGTTTCACTTTTTTATGAGACACAGAAAGATTGGCGGCCAGACGTAGGCTATGGGCGGGATTACGAATTAGGAAATTTAAGAGCATAAATTGAAACTAGCTTCAAAATACAGGTTCGTTTGCAGATCATCGTTGGGCGGACTCGCCGTCGGGCAACGCTCGCCCCCCCCCCCCTCCCCACCAAACTCTTTTTCTAACGCTGCACCGTGCGTATGCTTGTATACAGGTTGGCAAGCAGGCGCTAGCCTCCATGATCGAGGCGAGCGGCGGCGGCGACATCGTGCTCAAGCAGCTCGACCTCTCTTCGCTGGCCTCGGTGCGGAGTCTGGCGAACGACATCCTCGCGAACGAGCCGCGACTCGACTTACTCGTCAATAATGCCGGTCGCACGGCGCCCTTTCAGCGGACGCTCAGCGTCGACGGATTAGAGACGACCATACAGAGCAACCACTTGGGACCCGCGCTGCTCACCGGTCTCTTGCTGGACCTGCTCAAGCGCTCGGCCCCGTCGCGCATCGTCGTCGTCTCGTCCATGGTGCACGCGTGGGTGCACCTGGACCCGGACGACCCGTTCCTCGAGCACCACTACACGCATAGCCGCGCGTACGGCCTCTCCAAGCTGTACAACCTGTACTTCGCTCGTGAGCTGGCCGGCAAATTGCGCGGCGAACTGGTCACCGTCAACGCACTCCACCCGGGTATGGTCAAGTCGCGCTTCTTCCGCGAGCAGGCCACCACATACTTCTCGAAGTTCCTGCGATACGTCGTCATACCCTTGTTCGGAAAGGTGCCAGCCGATTCCCTTCTTTTAATGTTATCGAAGCGATTCTATTCGACATCCGATTTGATTCGGATGTCGAATACGTTTCGAATAGCTTTCGAATACTAAACAGCCATTGTCATACTAGTAATATGAAATGATCTTCGCGTCCTAGTCGTAGCAATAAAATCACGAATTCACCATCAAGATGAAATTGTGGGACATAGACTGTTACACTACGCGAGATCTAATATGTTATTTATTTAGTCATACTGTTAGCCCTTTGTTGAGGGTTGTTACAGGGAGGGCACAATGAATAATGCTTCACATACATACATTTCACAACGGCCAATTAACGAGCAAAATCATAGTTCTCACAGATATCTCAAATACTTGATAAAAATCATTGCTATGCTATGAACGGGGGCATAACATTATCGTCTACTTTTGCGCTAAACTTGAGGTTATATGGGTGCAGTTGACATTTTGAAACATCCGTAAAACTATTCGAACGCAATCGTACTTGCGAAGATCGGCTATTCGACTCCATGTCCGAATTGAATATCAGCTTTATGAAACCGTTAAGCGCACAAAGACGGGAACAAGAAGACGACACACAGAGCGCTACTTCCAACTGATGTTTATTGCAACACAAAAACGCCATATATGTAGTTTCTTCACTCAGAAATGGCTACTGCGCATGTTTGAGAGCTGAGCTATCAGCTTCTCTCTTATTCATACACTCTCCTCTCTCCTTTTTTTTCCCTTTTTTTCGCGCTAACGATAACAGGCTTTGTTAGCGCGCGCATGGTAACTGGGCGGTACAGAAAGAGCACTTGAATCACACCAAGCATTTCTTTAACAAGAATCATAAAGGCAAAACCAACAGGGTGAAAAGGTGACGTACCAAAAATGAACCAGGGTATTACAAATGCTGGCCAGCATAAATGAACAGGAATGAAAAACAAATGCGGCTAAACAATGGAAGTCGTCAAAAGGTAAAAACGGTATGAAAACAGAAGTCGTGAGAAGGTAAAACAGTATAAAAAGATGTAAAAAGATATAAAAAAGGACCTTTAAAAGGTTAAAAACCTAAAACGTAAGAGCAAAACTAAGTAAAAGTCACTGGTTTTGCAAAAACGCCAGCTCTTTCTTCGAAAGCGATACAGATGGCATGCTAACACAACTGGGTCCGAGCTGTTCTATGCATGATGCCTCATGAATTTCCCGAGCAATCTGGTTTCGGTATTTGCTGATCACGACAGTCTGGTCAAGAAAGGCAGAACAACCGCAAGTTGCACAATGTAAGGCCATGTTGCTGCCTGACTTTTGCTTCAAATTGTTGGCATGTTCTCGTAAGCGATCATTGATACATCGGCCAGTTTGGCCGATGTAAACGCGTCCACATGAGAGCGGAACCTTATACATTCTAAGAAAAAAGAGAGTCAAAAGAGGGTCATGGAACCGTGACTCTCTTCGGGTGTCCATCTGACCCCTTTTGGAAGGTACAGGCAGAGAAAAAGAGTTCGCATTTGGGAAGGAGTCACTGGACCCTTCTGAAGCGCGTTTCGATTGGCTTCGGTATACGGAAGAGCCGCCGTATACGCCATACATATCGCACGCTCGCCCTTTGGCGCCATTGTGGCGCCTTGCTCGGCGACGCAGACGGTATTGGCGGCGGGGTGGCGCGCCGCTCTCCTACCTCAGTCCCTCAGTCGTCTCATTCTCCTGGTCTATTGGAATGCGTTGCGTGGTTGCGTTGGTTGCGCGTCTTCGGTGGTGTTGACGCCGGCTCCGTGCACGAAGTGACGCTTGGAGGGCGGAATATTCATGGAGCTGCGGACACCGACAACGGGCGCCAGTTAACGGTGAGTGTACTGCTTTCGTAGGTACTAATTATACAGCTTTAGCTGGGCGTCCTGCCAGCCATTTCCAACAGTAGCCTGTATCCGCGGGGCTGTTGCGAATGCCCAACTAAAGCTGTCAGTTAACGAGTTGCCACCGTTACGCGCGTTGCTGTACAAGCTCCCATAAATTGAGCGATGCAAACAATAATCGAGGGTCATTTCTTGCTGATCGCACGTCGTGTCTGCACTACTGAAGGTGCAAGATGTCGTTTTGAGATGCACTTTAGTCTACTTCATAATAACATTTCCATCGACCTTGAGTGTGCAGCGTGCTTCCACGCGTGGGAACGTGAAGAAAAAAAGCCTGTGTACAGAACGCTCAGACGCACTATGTGTAATGGTTTTTGTTGGCTTAAAGACGGTAGTTTGAGGTGCAGATATAGTACGGTGGCTTCCAGAACGTACGCGGTAGTCATTCAAGTTGGACATGCCTCGCCGGTAAAGTTAAAAAGCTCTAGACTTTCGACGGGGCGCGTTGTTGCGGCCGCCGGCGTGCACTCTTTTCCCTCGTTTCTGTTTGCTGTTTTCGTGGTTTGCATATACACTGCGATGACGTTGGGCGCTATAACAGAATCGAGTGAGTGTACGTGACTGTGGGAGTTATGTGCGCTAATTCTAGCATATGACATGTCTGATCTCGACGTAGACGGCGTACGCACGCGCTGGATGTCGTTCGGGCCCTAGTACTCGCATCTGTTTATCTGAGTATTTAAGGATGGGTTACGTTTGTAAAGCATGCGGTCAATAACCGCTCACGGCATGCCCCTGGCTGCCGGAGGATGTGCTTTGTTGTTTTGTTGTTAGCCTTTATTATGTCTGTGTGAACCACTTATTGTGTATGTTTTGCAAACCTTTACCGCAATTTCATTTTCTCATCATAATATCATGTTCTGCTTTTCAGATACCGTTTTTCATGGTGCTCACGCTGGACAGGAGCGACAACCTAGCAAGCCACAAGTCTGATGCCTCAAGTCGTCACCACTTTTTTTATTTATTCTTAATCACAAGGAATAAATATGGAAACATGATGGCGATTTCTGCTGTTCATTTAGCACCATATGACACTGTGCACATCACAGTCACACATTTTAGTTGGCTATACTCATAGAAGCATGTAAATGAGGAATACCCAAACTTCTTAATTGGAAACCACAGACCATCTTTTCGCGCTTTCTATATAACTTTGCTGGAAAATATGTGTTGTTTTGACGAGTTTTATTAAAATAATGCTTAAACTGAACTATTCTTTTTTTACAGTCGCTGGGCAGAACGGCAAGTATTATTGGACTTGCTTAAAATGAATACTCCACTATTTTCAACGGTAGTCGCGCAAAAGTAGAGCAAGGATCAAATGAGTAGCTTAAAATACTTGTGGAGTCGATTGATGCTTCGGTGTGGGTCCCTTGACCCCCCGTAGGAGTGTTACCGGCAAGAGTCGTCTGACTCCCTATAAGTGGTAACGTGATCCTCCCGATGAGAGTCTTTCCACTCTTCCTAGAGGGTCGGGGGACTCTCCTAGAGCGAGCCGACCCTGACCCACCAAGAGAGTCACCGTGACTATTTAAAGAGAGTCCTATACGTGGCAAGTCAGAACTCTCCGAAAAGAGTCGCGCGTTCTCTCTTTTTTCTCAGAGTGTACACGACTCCGCATTTGCAGGACACGAACCTCGTGGCGTGTTTCTTGCTGCATATGTCAGGCTTTTCGCTGCTCACGTTCACACGCTTGCACAATGTAAGGCCATGTTGCTGCCTGACTTGCTGCCTGACTGAAAAAAAAAAGGGAAGAAAAAGGAGAGAGGAGAGTGTATGAATAAGAGAGAAGCTGATAGCTCAGCTCTCAAACATGCGCAGTAGCTATTTCTGAGTGAAGAGACTACATATATGGCGTTTTTGTGTTGCAATAAACATCAGTTGAAAGTAGCGCTCTGTGTGTCGTCTTCTTGTTCCCGTCTTTGTGCGCTTAACGGTTTCATAATGTCAGTGTACCAACTAGCTCGGACCCAGCCTCTTATTCAGAATATCAGCTGTTCATTGTGTTGAATCACTGTTGAATTACCCTTTAATTCGACATTCAGAAGTTCCGAATATTCGTGTACCGTTATTTAAATGTGAATGTTTTTGCCCTACGTTCACGCAGTCAGTGTTATCGTCTACTTCAGCTCCAAATAGTAAAACGATTCAAAAGCAATCTGTGTTGCAATCTTTGTTGCAAACTGTGTTGTAAACTGTGTTGAATCACTATCAAATCACTGTTTTCCGCAATTTTTAATATTCGCACACCCCTATATAAATATGAATGTTGTTGCCCTCCGTGCACGCAGTCGCCTTCGGAGGGTGCGCAGACGAGCATCCACCTGTGTCTGTCTCCGGAGTTGACACACACGACGGGCCGTTACTTCATGGAGTGTCACGAGACGATGCCGGCTGAGCATGCGATGGACCCAGTGCTCCAGCGACAGGCCTGGGATATTACCGAAAAGGCCCTCAACGTGCGCCTTTGCAGCTGAACGGCGGCTCGTCAGCGAGAGCTTCGCAATCTGTTTGGCCGTTAGCGAAATTACAAAATTTGTCGTTCCAATTCTGTTACGCAGTGGGTCGTTTTCAATACGACCATTCGGGGCAAGGAGCGAGTTTTTTACGAATTAATTGCCGTGGTATATGGCGTTGTGTAACGTTGTATTTGTTGATGATCTACGCCAAGTGGAGGCACTTAACCAATAAATGATGTCACTGTAAAGGAGCGAGTTTTGTACGAATTAATTGCCGTGGTATATGGCGTTGTGTAACGTTGTATTTGTTGATGATCTACGCCAAGTGGAGGCACTTAACCAATAAATGATGTCACTGTAGAAAGCGGCTGTGATGCCAGACAGTCGTCTTTGTCATTAATGTGACTATTACCTCAATTTAGCAGTGTCATGCAACATTGTCAAACAGTCATCTTTGACTACCGGCTTGAAGAACTTAACCAATAAATATCGCTATATAAAGCAGGTATGATGCCAAACAGTCACTTTTTGTCACTAATAAGACTATTTCAACTATTGCCTCTAAATTTAGCGACTGTCATGCAATATTGGCACACAGCTATTTCTGACAGCATGCGCTGCCTTCAGGATCGGCAGAATTGCAAACCATGCATATAACCTCACAAAACGCCTACGCAAATCAGCACATACAAAAAAGCGCGATTCGCTCACATCGAACTTACGGCCATGGAGAGCCCGTTCGTGAAAAAAGAATGAAATGTTGGAATGAAGACTAGTGGTACTAGCGGTGTAGTAGTATTAATAGAACTAGCGGTACCTGTATAACTGAATAGCCCAAGTAGACAGAGTCTTCATCGTCTCTGTCATTGAGCCTGCCCGTTTAAGCTATACCCCAATTACATAAAACGCTGTTATTAAAATGTAAGCGCAATAGCGACTAATATTCAGTGACTAAATTCCTGAAACATCGCTTCGCGGCACCAAAAGTGCTGCCACGGGTGCTTCGCGTCATGTTTCTCTCCCCGAAATCAGTATTTCGAAGAGTAAAACTCACGCACATAAAAAAAGAAAGAAAAAACAATGTGCTCCGTCCATTTGGGGCACCAAACAGCTCGCGAGTTCGGTAAAGCAAATTATAAATAGCAACGCGGAGACGAAAAAAAAAGGGACAGCACGTGAAGGTGAGGATCAACGCCCGTCTTATGCTATATCGTATTAGCAAATGTCGTCTGTCCGTTATTTAGAGTTGCTAATGTATACCAGACCTGTTCGTGAGGAAGCATATCGCACAGGTTTTGAGAACATGCCTATACCAAGTAACCACATCTGATTGATTACGCGCTATGTTGAATGGGCACTTATCGCCCTGCTTGGGACGGAACCCCACCGATCAACGGGGAGCGGTGAAGTGCACTGTCACTCGACGTCCACTGGGACATCACATTTCGAATTCCATCGTTACGTCCGAATACCACGCGTGACGTAACTACACGTGATATAAGCTCACACCGCAAGAACACTGTTATACACAAAGGTGCATAGAAAGGGTCCGACGACTATATATAGGCGGCATGACTGCTCCCAGGTGCTGCAGTATACAATTAGTCTCTACAAGACTGGATCATTGGCGAGTCGCCGAAATCATTCTGCCACTGGTGGCCATGTTGGGAAGGAGAGCTCGCTGGTCGTCAACAGGCGGCCTCCGTCCACCTCGTCCTCAGAGCAGCGGACGGCTGCATACTGAGCGCGGTACTTGAATACTTGACCATGAGGAGGAAGCCCGACTTGCCAATCGGTTGGTACGCCGGGTTGTGCGGCGAGCTGAAGCTGAGGCCCGTCTCGCGAGTCACTGTGCCGAACGAGACTCCGTGCGGCACTCGCTTGCGGTTCGATGTGCTCGTCGTGATGGAGGCGATGTTGAAGCTGTGTTTGGTGTCCTGGTCGATGAAGCGCATGGGTGACTCGCAAATAACGCCCACCGGGCCCTCGGGGGCCGAGTTGTCTACGAACGAGATGCCCAGTGTGTTGCTTTTGAACGGACGGGGGGAGAATCCCACGACGAGGCAGTGTCACTGCACGTAGAACGAGAAGCTTGCCAAGTAATCTTTGGCCGATGGGTCTTCTTGTCCCAAAGGGTAGCCCTTGCTGCTGGAATCGGTAAAGGTGGTCACCTTCTCGGGAATAAGCGCCACGCGGAACGGCAGCTGGAAGTTGCTGTTGCGAAACATCAAGTCGGCATAGTACAATTGCAGGATCATCGGTCGCACCACCGGATTGGCATTGACGTTGCGCGATCGGAAGAGCGAGCAGACCCGGGGAAGTGCCGACGACGAGTGCATTCTTTGCGCGCTCATGCGCGTCAGGTCTCCATCGGCTGACAGTCGCTGCAGTGGCTGCAGTTGCTTCGAAGGACCGTTGACGGTGCATATCTTGCTCTGGAAGCAGGCGCGCGCGCCGCGTTTCGTGGTAACGCAGTCGGGCGCCATGACCTCTGTGGTGTAGTGGTTTCAGTTCCGTTTTCGGAACCGGTTCTCCTGCCCCCAGGGGGCACACTTCGATTGTATATATTCCACTGTACATAATAAACCGGGGGTTCGGTCTTCTGTTCGGCACCCTGCTGCGTGCGTTTCGTCTGCTTCGGGGCCACCGTTCCGGCGTGCACCCGGCGTTCCTTCGACGTGGGTCTTAGGCGCCCACGTCGATACCACATTGGCGACGAGGAAAATCCGGATCAATCCTGCCGAAATGCGAGCCATCCTGCCTTCTGCTTGCTTCTGCTGTACGGCTCACCTTCAAGATACCCTTGCCCACGGATATTTCGGCTGATTGAGAAGACTGCGGGCCATTACACGTGTTTGCGGCCACTACGTTCATTGCCTCCGCTTCCACTTCTACTGCTGTTCTGCCGTCGCGCTTGGTCTCTTCGGCGACATGTACCCCGCAATTCCACCACCTCCATTCCTGCAATGCCCTGGCGTACCTCCGATTCCGTGGAAGAAGTGGCGCCGCGTCTTGCAAGTGTACATCGACGCGGCGGCCCCGGACGCTACGCCGGAAAGGAAGAAGGTGCTGCTTCTCAACGCGCTCGGCGTGGAGGGATTGCATACCTACTACAAGGCTGCTGACGAACAGACGCAGCTTGACGGCGACCAGGCTACCGGAAACAGCGCAGCACGCGACGCGTACCAGCAGGCCTTAGCCGTTCTGGACGCATACTTCGTGCCGCCTGAAGAGGCTGTCTGCGTGCGCGCCCAATTCCGACAGAGGGTTCAACAACCGGACGAAAGTGTCGTCCAGTTCATACAAGCGCTGCGTTGTTTGGCCGACAACTGCAGTTTCGGCACCGCAGCAGCTACGATGCTCCACGACCAGATTCTACAAGGCGTGCGCGACCCTAACATTCTTCGGACTTTCATCCAGATGGGAGACGCTTTCACTATACAGCTAGCGTTGGAACACGCCAGGGAAGAGGAGCGCGTCGACCGCGCGTTGCAGCAGCTGACTGCTTTGCAAGTGGACGCTGCTACGCGACGCGAGCATGGACGCCGCGGCGCTCGCCCTTCTGGACCTACACTGCAACAACGTGTCTCCACCCCTCCTGCACCGTCGGCCCCACCGAGTGTCTGCTACCGCTGCGGTTCGCCTCAGCATTGGGCGAATTTTCCGAGCTGTCCTGCGCGATGTCGTACCTGCAACAGCTGTGGCAAGCAAGGACACTTCAGCGAGATGTGCCGCACAGCGGGAACCTCGGTGGCGGTTCCGGACAGTGATGCAGATGAAGTGAGTACTGCCGTGCACACAGTTTTCAATGGGACAAGGACTACCTGTTCTTCTGCGGAAAACATGCCAGTTCTTCCGGGCCATACTTCGACTTCCCGTACTACGACGATCCCTGCTCAGTCAGAGTATGTGCTTACTTCACATGCTGAGCCTGTTCGCGTCCCAGCTGCCCGTGCTCCTGATGTACCTGCTCCTGCCGTGTTACCTGGAGATGAGCATACTCTGGCTGTGATTTCTTCGACTGGGAATGCTTCTGTGGCTACAATGGGTGTTTCGACTGGGTCTACTGCTACTGACCATACTTCACCTGCTTGCGTCCCAGCAGCCCATACTCCGGTTGTGCCTGCTACTACCATTCCACCTGCTGCTGCACAAGCTCCGGCTGTGCTTCCGCCGACTGTTGGTGCTTTCCGGGAGACTGGTACTGTTCTACATGCACCGGAGGTGCATCCGCTTATTGTGCCAGCTGTGTTCCCTGTGCCAGTTCCTGTTCTGCATGCTTCGGGGATGCATTCGCCGGTCGTGTCGACGCCGACTGTGCCCGTTGCCGTTTTGTGCACGGTTCCTGCGTTGGTGGCGCCAAGCCATGCCCCATCTGAGCCTCGCCATCATGTGCATGTTCCGGCCCCTACAGTGCACTGGAAGAAGCTTCCTCCTGAAGGGGGGGAGAGTTCACGGGCCGATTCTTTCACTCCACCGGACTGCTGTGGGCGGCTGCAGTTCAGACGACTTTTTTGGAAATGGCACCGGTACAGGCGTCGGCGCCGTAGACTTAAATGTGACAGCGACGATGCGGACATCCTCTCTCAAGGGAGGGGATGATGTGGTGTAGTGGTTTCGGTTCCGTTTTCGGAACTGGTTCTCCTGCCCCCAGGGGGCATACTTCGATTGTATATATTCCACTGTACATAATAAACCGGGGGTTCGGTCTTCTGTTCGGCACCCTGCTGCGTGCCTTTCGTCTGCTTCGGGGCCGCCGTTCCGGCGTGCACCCGGTGTTCCTTCGACGTGGGTCTTAGGCGCCCACGTCGATACCACAACCTCCATACCGGAGTAGACGACAGCGTCGTAGTTCTGCTTCTCAAGGATGATGTTGTCGACCGGCTGGACGAAGTATACGCTGTTGTCGATCCGTATGAAGCTGTCGAAGTCACCGTCGCTGAAGTAGCCCATCACTTTGGAGCGTAGATTGTCCTCGAGGCGGCCGATGTAGATGCTGCAGTCGCCCTCGTATACGCGACTTTCGGCAGGCCGCTCGTGTTGTGCACGAACACCGGGATGCGGTTCACGAGACCCGGGTCCTCTGCAATCGACAGGTTGAAGTGCTGGCCATCAGTCACGAACGATACCCAATAACCACACTGCGCATCGGCCGCCGCGTCCGTGTAGTCTACGCTGCGGGTGGCCGGCACGCTCAGCGCCTGCATGCGAACGCGCTCGAAGCGGCTCACGAATTCGCTCAGCTCGCCGCCGCCGCCGCCGCCGCAGTGCACGCCCAGCGCTACGAGCAGCAGCCATGGCAGTAGCAGCTGTAGATGTAGATGTAGATGTAGATGTAGATCCTGTATTGCTGGCTCACACCCACTCAGGGGGATTGTTCAAGAATCGGGTAGCTTAGAAGAAATTATTTAAAAACTAGTTATGAGAATAATTTCCTATTTTGTATAACAAAAAGATTTTTTACAAGTTAATTTTGTGAAAATTAAAAATTTTTTAAAATCTAAATTTAACAATTTAATTTAAAATTTAAATTTAAATAATTTTAAAAAATTGGAAACAGGTGGGTGGAATTAATTTTCATCAAATAAGAAATACATAAATATAGAAGCGAATCTTGCTGTACTTTGCATCTGGTTAACTATGGAACTTTTGAACTGTGGTTATTGCTTAAATCTCTTTGACTGTTCTATGAAATCTTGCATAGCCTCGCATACTTTCCCGCTGCTGTGCCCAAGGGTAAGTGCACCTAGAGATAGTAAACTTGAGGTTCTCAACTCTAATCCCATGATGCGTAATTGCGTTTCTAGAGATGTCTTTCGTAATGTAGAAAACTTCTGACCTGAGATCAGAAAGTGTTCTATTATTTCGTCTTCCCTACAATAAGAACAAAGGGGTGATGGCACCAAACCGGCTCTATATAAATAAAAATTTAATGATGGAATACGGCAACGCAATTTCGTAATTACAACTTCCAGATCTCTGTTATGACATGTTGAACTTTTCCAGGGTGTCATTAGATGATTAAAGTGCGGGGAATTTCTTAGAGATGATATACTGAATTCTCGCATCATCATTTGCCTCCGAAATCTAGCCGCTACTATAAAAGCTGATGTAGGGATAATACTAATAGCTGGTCCGTCTAACGCCGCTTTCGCTAATGTATCAGCTGTTTCATTTAGAAATAGACCTCTATGCCCAGGTACCCATACTAAACGAACATACGTTAAGTGCTCAGGTGTTAGGGATTTGAATTCTTTCAATGTTTTTATATCACCGGATGCCGTGAGCGCACTGCACACTAATAAAGAATCCGTTATTTTTACTGCGGAATTTATTGATGTGGGCAGTTTACGAAGGGCCAAGACTATCGCTAAAAATTCTGCAATAAAGATGGGTGTGTCATCTGGAATTCGGAGCGAAAAGGACCAGTCGAGAACAGGGCAGTATATACCGATGCCACACTTTTCCTCTCTCTGCGACGCGTCCGTCGCAATGACTACGTTTGCTTGCATTCTGACCAGGTAGTCCTGTAGGGTAACTCTTAACATGTTACTCGGTAGGTGTTTTGCAGTGTTAGGAAAAATGTCATCAAAGTAGATTTGAAGAAAATTTGTCGCATTACTAATCGGAATAACCTCCCTTATTTGGACGGACAGTGGATCGAGGAGAGATTGTACTAATTTTACTTGAGGTGTGTGAAATAGGCCAATAACAATAAAAAAATAAACCCGGTTGCGCAATGAAAACTGTTTGGTTACGCCTAATAGGGGATTCAAATGCCCTCAGCTCTGTTTGCACAGCCAATATTCTGAATCTAGTGACAAGTGAGGGAATTCTATAGCTTCCATATACAAAACACTCTTCGCTACAAATTTAGGTAGCCCTAAGCACATGCGCAGTGCTTGCTTTTCCAGAAGAACAAGGGCACGAAGCTTATAGTCAGGTGCCCCGGAGTATAAAACACTCCCAAATTCTAGAACCGGTCGTACATACATGCGGTATATTGATAATAACGTGGCTCTACGCATTCCTGATCTCCTGTTGCTTATTCTCCGTAGGATACCAACTGCCCGAACACCCTTCGCTGCGATATATTCTATGTGATTTCGCCATAAGAGAGAGCTGTCATATATCACTCCCAAATATTTGATGTTTTGAACTTGTGGAATGATGTCAAGGACACAGTAGCAGCTGCCACGACCGCCAGCCCGTGTAGCGGCCCTCCTCTTCCTCCTGCATGGGGATGGTTATGTTGAAGATGATGACGATGGTGACATCACTCCATGATGCCAGTAACACACAGTGAGGGGTGAGTAAATGAGGAGAAATTGAGCGACAAAAAGTCATACCCGACAAACTGAAAACGTCTGAATTACGAACTTCTGGAAATTTAGACTATAAAGAGGTTTATTAGCGGCGACGATACTCAACAGCGACAGTCAAGGCGGGGCCGACTCTCAGCGCGAGTTACGTTCTCTTCGAAAAGAGCCGAAGAGGGCGACCCACTAGGAGGTGTTCGAGAGGACGACCCATTACTAAGTTCGATCGCTTCGCTACAATTACCCCGGGTACGAAAAGGGAGCCGCCTGGCGACCTAGCAACTTGTCACTATGAGGGGGTCGTGGTAGGGCTTCAGGCGCTCCACGTTGACAATGTCGCGCCCTCGACGGCGCATGTCCGAAGATGGTTCTATGGGTTCGATCAGGAAGTTGACCGGGGATGTGCGTTCGACGATACGGTAGGGGCCTTCGTATTTCGGCAGTAGTTTTGAAGAGAGGCCGGTTGCAGTGGTAGGGACCGAGAGCCATACGAGAACTCCGGGGAGGAACGTGGACGCAGAAGTGGTGGTGCCACCGCAAAGGCTCTTCTGCCGCTCTTGTTCGTGCGTTGTAAAGGCCTTTGCAAGCTCGCGACACTCTTCAGCAAGCCTGGCTGTGTCAGAAATAGGCGCACAATCAGATGGATCCGGCTTGTAGGGAAGGATTGTGTCGATTGTGTGCGACGGGTGCCTGCCATACAATAAGAAAAAGGGTGAGAAACCAGTAGTGCTCTGAGGGGCGGTATTGTAGGCGTACGTAACGAAGGGCAAAATGGCATCCCAATTTGTGTGGTCGGCGGCGACGTACATCGAGAGCATGTCGCCGAGCGTGCGATTAAAGCGTTCGGTGAGGCCATTCGTCTGCGGATGGTAAGCAGTAGTTTTGCGGTGAACAACGTTGCACTCTTTGAGAATGGCTTCGACGACTTCCGACAAGAAGACACGGCCTCGATCACTGAGCAGCTCTTGGGGTGGACCGTGACGCAGCATGAATCGGTGGAGCAGGAAGGAGGCCACATCGCGCGCTGTAGCCGCAGGGAGGGCGGCAGTTTCAGCGTATCGCGTGAGGTAGTCTACAGCGACGATGGCTCAGCGGTTACCAGCGGACGTCAGAGGAAGTGGCCCGTACAAATCGATGCCAACGCGCCCAAACGGCCGGTCAGGGCAAGGTAGAGGTTGCAGACCTGCCGGCGACAGGTGCGTTGAAGTTTTGCGGCGCTGACAATCGATGCAGGAGCGAACAAACTTCTGCACGTAGTGGTACATTCCTCGCCAAAAGTACCGTTGGCGAATGCGGTGGTACGTTTTCGATACCCCAGAGTGTGCACACTGCGGATCAGAGTGGAACGACTCGCATATGTGAGAACGCAGACTGCGGGGTATTACTAGTAGCCACTGGCGACCGTCGCCGTCGTAATTGCGTCGGTGGAGGAGGTCGTCGCGAACGGCGAAATGGTGGGCTTGACGACGCAATGCGCGAGAGGATGGTGTGGCCGATGGATCGGTCAGCAAGTCTATCAGTGAGGCAATCCATTGATCCTTACGCTGTTCGGTAGCGATGGTGTGAACGTCGATTGAAGCTACAGCTATGTGAGACACTGAGCTGTGGGCATCGTCGTCAGGCAAGGGAGAGCGGGACAGGGCGTCGGCGTCAGCATGCTGGCGTCCGTTGCGGCACAGCACACGGATGTCGTAGTCTTGCAGGCGAAGTGCCCACCGGGCGAGACGGCCTGAGGGATCCTTCAAGGACGACAACCAGCATAGTGCATGATGGTCGGTGACGACATCGAATGGGCGACCATACAATAAGGTCGGAACTTCGTAAGGGCCCAAATGATTGCCAGGCATTCTTTCTCCGTAACGGTATAGTTGGTCTCAGCTTTAGTAAGCGTACGACTTGCATATGCCACGACGTATTCCGGGAACCCTGGTTTGCGCTGCGCAAGGACAGCGCCGAGGCCAACACCGCTGGCGTCCGTGTGTACTTCTGTAGGGGCCGTAGGGTCGTAGTGGCGTAGTATCGGAGGAGACGTCAACAAACTACGGAGCTTTGCGAAAGCGTCATCGCACTCTGACGACCACGAATTGAGGGGCCCGTTGCTGCCAAGGAGCTTCGTCAGCGGCGATATAATAGTCGCGAAGTTGCGGATGAAGCGCCGAAAGTAGGAGCATAGTCCTACGAAACTGCGCAGTTCTTTGACCGACGTAGGTTTGGGGAACTCTGACACGGCTCGAAGCTTGGCTGGATCGGGGAGAATTCCGTCCTTGGCCACGACGTAGCCCAGTATTGTCAGCTGCCGTGCTGCAAATCGGCACTTCTTTAGATTCAGTTGTAGCCCCGGCGTCGCTCAAACGCGTCAACACATCCCGTAGGCGTTGAAGATGCGTGGAAGAAGTCCGGGGCGAAAACTACCACGTCGTCGAGGTAACACAGGCACGTGTGCCATTTCAAGTTGCGCAGAACGGTATCCATCATGCGCTCAAAGGTCGCGGGCGCATTACACAGCCCAAACGGCATGACGTTGAATTCGTACAAGCCATCCGGCGTGACAAAGGCTGTCTTTGGTCGAGCGTCGTCAGCCATGGGGACTTGCCAGTACCCTGAGCGCAAATCAAGCGATGAAAAGAATTCTGCTCCTTGCAGGCTGTCGATGGCGTCGTCTATTCGAGGTAGGGGATAAACGTCCTTACGGGTGATCTTATTTAGTCGTCGGTAGTCCACACAGAACCGCACAGAGCCGTCCTTCTTCGCAACAAGAACGACAGGAGACGCCCACGGACTGTTTGAGGGTCGAATAACGTCGCGGCGAAGCATGTCGTCGACTTGCTCGTTCATTTCACGACGCTCTGCTGGAGATACGCGATATGGACGTTGCCGCAGTGGTGGTTGAGCGCCAGTGTCGATGCAATGGGTGACAGCAGACGTGCGGCCGAGAGGAGTTTGCGCGACATCGAACGAAGAACGAAATTCTTCCAACAGGCATAGGAGCTGGGAACGCTCGACCGAGGTAAGGTTGTCAGCAATCGAGGAACTAAATACATCGGCGGATGAAGAATCAGATGTGGAAACAGCACTGAGCGTACGGGAGCTGGCGCAGTGCGTGTCACCCGGTGCGTCCATAAGTTGTGCGTCTTCGAGGGGTTCCGCTCTGCCGAGACATTCCCCTCGCACCAACGTAACCATGAACGGGGATGGGTTGGTCACGAAAAATATCCGTGTCGCCCTGAGTGATTTCCACGGTCGCAAATGGCACCAGCAAGCCTTTCCTGGTGAAAACGCGGTCACATGGAGAAAGCAGTGCAACGGCGGTCGCAGAGACCGGTGCAATAGACTGACACAGCCGTTGACGAATTCGCAGGAACTGTGATGTCGTCCTTTGACGAATACCTTGGTCGCAGCCGATGAACTGTCTGCCAGCGTCAAATGTGAGAATGGTGAGAGCTCTAATTCGGCTGGTGCGCAATGAATGACGGCGTCGTGGCGGGCGAGAAAATCCCATCCCAGGATGACGTCGTGAGAGCATGAAGAAATTATGATGAATTCGACGGCGTACAGAGCGTCCTGAATGATGACACGGGCTGTGCATACCGCCGTCGGGTGAATACTTTGGGTGCTGGCTGTACGGAGGGAGAGCCCGGAAAGCGGCGTCGTCACTTTTCGTAGCAGGCGGCTTAGTTTAGCATCCATACAGATACGGCGGCTCCAGTATCGATAAGGGCAGATGCGCGAACACCGTCCACAAAACGTCTATCACGTTCGATGGTCTTCGCTGAGGGCTTTCGCAGTTCGATAGCGTCGCAGCCCTTGCCTCGTGGACTGCGACAACTAGTTTCCTAGTCGCGTGGGACCGGAACGTGGCCGCATCGGTGACAGCGAGCGGCGTCGTGGTGACGGTGAACGGCAGGTAGATGCAGCTAGGCGAGAGGGCGCCGACGGAGGCGTAGGTGGGTCGTAATACGGCCGGTTCGACTGGCTGGTGGCAGGCGACGCGACTCTAGGCGGCTGCACGCGATTGCAATAGCGCGCCACGTGGCCGGCGTAACCGCATGCGAAGCATATGGGGCGGTTGTCAGGTGTGCGTCATCGGTTCGCTGGGGCAGGACCCGCCCATGGTGCAGGACGGGAATGACGGGGCGGCTACTGATAGGACTGCATGGTGGGCTGCAGTCGTGGCCTGTGCGTGACGTCGGCGTAGGCTACCGGCACATCAGCTTCGTAAGAGTGAGGTCGAGTGGAGGCTTCGTCGTAAATGTGTGGGCAGCCGTAGCGATTGATGGGGGCGGTCTTGCGACAACTTGGGCGTAACTCAAAGGTGCAGGAGCCGGATGATGCTGGTGGTACTCGGGCATGACCTCCGCGATTTCCTGCTCAATTGCTCGACGGAGGGGAGGCAGAAGGGTGGTCGACGGCTGTTGAGCGTACCGAGGGCGAGCAAAGTCCAGCAGAGAGAACTGGCGCGCGATTTCCTCGCGCACGAAGGTCTTGATCTCTGCGAGCAACGCGGAGTGGTCGGGTATGGTCGACAAGCCAGCAATCTCGGCGTCGCGTGATGGAGAGCGACGGGTCATCGATCGCTGCCGGTGCAGCTCCTCATAGCTTTGGCAGAGTGTTATGACCTCTGCCACTGTGCTGGGGTTCTTGGCGAGCAGCATGGTGAAGGCGTCGTGCTGCCGTCGTCGATGCCTTTCATGATGTGCCTGATCTTGTCAGAATCGGACATGGTGGCGTCGGCTTTCTTACAGAAGTCGAGGACGTCTTCAATGTAACTGGTGAATGATTCACCGGTCTGCTGAGCGCGTTCACGTAAGCGCTGTTCGGCCTGGAGCTTACGAACGGCAGGTCGGCCGAACACGTTGATAATGGTGGTCTTGAAGTCGGACCACGAATAAACTGTGGACACCGCGCTTGGTGCATTGTGCACGTTCACCCCAAATTGGGCGCCGGACGTCACCAAAGTATCTCTGAAAGAGCTCTTCCATTATCGACCTCCGTTTCAAAATAAAATTGATTACAAGAACATTTGCTGACAGCCTGGTTGGCGATGCACTGCTCATAAGGATGACAGCAGACACGCACAAAAAACAGACAGGACAGAATGCTGACCTTCAGCTAACACTTCGTTATTGGGGGCAGCTTGCATATTCCTGCGAAGGCGCACACATTTTCTGCGCAAGTATGCGCTGTCATCCTTAAGAAAGTAGGGAAATAATATTTTGTGCTAGAGGCAAGGGCTTAAAGGTTGGTACGATGAAAAGTTAGAGCGCGGGATCCGAGTCTAGTACTGTCAGCCTGACTGAAATGCCTATTGGTCCTTGTACAAATGCTGGCTTTCCACTGCAATCTTCGGCATGCAGCTTTGCAGAGCGAGGTAAACATTGAGGACGAGGACAGTGTGCACGTATGGCCAAAAAAATTCACATTTAAATAAGGGTGTGCGAATATTCGAAAGTTCCGAACATTGCATTAAACAACTATTCAACATTGATTCAGCACAGTGAATTGCCCAGTGATTCGGCCTGCGAATCGAATAGCCGCCGTTCGTTAATACGACTGCGTTTGAACAGCTTTACGTATATTTCTAAATGTCAACTGCACTTAAATAAGCTGTAGTTTGGTGCAAAAGCGGACGGCATAATTATTCCCTGGGTCATAGCATTGAAAGAACACATGAGAGCTCCCGTAGTGTAGCAGTCTACGTCCCAAAATTCGATCTTGATGGTCAATTTGTGATTTTGTTGCTTTAACGAGGATGCGAAGTTTATTTCGTAGTAATAGTATGGTAACGGCTGTTTAATATTTGAAAGTTATTCGAAAGGTATTCAATATTCGATTCGATTCGGATCTAAAATCGGATCGATAAAGAAAGGAATCGGTAGGCACCTTTCCGAACAAATGTATGATGACGTATCGCAGGAACTTCAAGAAGTACGTGGTGGCCGGCTCGCGGAAGGAGCGCGACTTGACCAGACCCGGGTGGAGCGCATTGACGGTGACCCGCTCACCGCGCAGCTTGTCGGTCAGCTCGTGGGCGAAGTACACGTTGTACAGCTTGGTAGAGGCCGTACGCGCGGCTGTGCGTGTAGTGGTGCTCGAGGAACGGGTCGTCCGGGTCCAGGTGCGCCCACGCATGCACCATGGAGGAGACGACGACGACGCGCGGCGGGGCGGAGCGGAGCGCTTGAGCAGGTCCAGCAAGAGACCGGTGAGCATCGTGTGTACCAAGTGGTCGCTCTGTATGGTCGTCTCTAATCCAGCGTCCGTTGAAAGGGCTCCGTGCGACCGGCGTTGTTGACGAGCAAGTCGAGCCGTGGCTCCTTCTCGACGATGTCGTTCGCCAGTCGCCACACCGAGGCCAGGAAACAGAAGTCGAGATACTTGAGCACGACGTCCAGGCCACCACTCGCCTCGATCACGGAGATGAGCGCTAGCTGGCCCATCTGCGCACACGCGTGCGCACGGTACCGCACTAAAAAGAGAATGGGAGAGGGTTGGGGTGGGGTCATCAAGGACAGGCGGCAAGCCCTCATTCCCCTCCTCTTTTTTTACCTTCGCCTTCTATGGTGTTCGCACACAATAAAACAAAATATAAGGCAGACAACTCTCACATTGAATCGAGTGCGAATGAAGGCAACTTCGCTGCTGTCTCAGCTGTCAAGCAGAGCTAGCAAATATTTAACGTTTAGCAACCCTACCCACCATTAGCAGTCGGGGAGACGGGGCGAAGCATAGTGTGATTAGCGTCTCTGGCTCACCCAGTGTGCGTGCCTACATACCAACCTGCATGTTGCGGTATGTGAAGATGAATGAGTCGGCCTCCTCGAGACACGAGCGCCTTGGTCGTCTGATAGCCGATTCCCGCGCTTCCGCCGGCGGTCAACAGAGCCGTCTTCTCGTCCAGTCTCGTGGCGCACCTGCATCACTTTTGTGGTCAGTAGGCAGTACAGCCATGCGTGGAACGTGATCGTGAAAATGACGATTGTGACACGCACGGCCAACACAGTACTCTCCCAGGCAGTCTGCAGAATGACTGCAGAAGCCACAGCAGCGCCGCGTTGCCGTCGCCCTCCAACATGGCGAATGGTTCGCCGCTACTGGTGATGACGATGATGGTCCTCTTCTTGATGGCCCTCGCATAGTAAGGAGTATGGGGCAAGAAGTGGGCTGCAGGATGTATAAAATAGGGACCTGAAAAGCTAAGGGAAAGTAAGGGTAGTTTAGCTTAAAAGTAAAACATCGAATAATTGAAAATGCCAAACGAGCAAGCGCTCAGACTGGCCGCCGTTCTCTATGTTCCGACCAATTGTAGCGTTATGTCATTTTCTCGGACACATGGGGAATGTCCAGATGTCCTGGCCCACCGTTCCAACTGCCGTACTTTGTTGAAGTTTGTGTGCGCAGCGCCAGCGCAAGGCACGTGGCAGGGTCATGAATTCTTCCTCGGCCGTTGCTGCATCCAAACAGACCATATAAGTAATGGTATGGTCAAGTAGAGAAAAAAAGAAAAATATAGAGAATGAAGGTAATGCATGATTGCCGTTGATGGCTTCTTGCAGAGTTGCCAAATCGACTAGAATATCACGTTGACTCCAGCGCTACTTTCTCGTTACACTGAACTTCTATTTGAGCACATTTGATAGCCAATTTTCTTAACATTTACAGAGAGTATGTCACAAACTAGCGCGTTAATAAGGCGCTTGCGCGGCCGCTTTCAGATGACAGCGGGAAATTACGGCGCCAGCCATTCGCTCAACAAGTGCACGCGCAACGAGACAAACAAGTATTAAAAGAAAAAGCGCCTTGCCTCCCCCCCCCCCTCGAAAAGCCACTGTCTAATAGCAGTCTCGGATCGAACGCGCGGGAGTCTGAAACTATCACGAAAAAAAACACATGATGCGACGCCGAGTGACGCCATGGCGAGTGGAACCGACGAGAAGAACCTCTCCCTTTGTCTACCTTTGGCTGTGCTGCACGATAAAGAAAACACCCAAAGCTACTACTGGAACCCGGTAGCGAGGAGATATAAGCGTGCAGCGAAGACAAATCAGTAGACGGTCCAGAGATGGTAAAGAAATTCTGTTTAGTGACTCTAGTTCTGTTCAGTGTGGTTGCGTCGGCCAAAGAAGATGTGTTTTATGATGTTGTGTGGTCAGTCGATCATCGATCTAGAAGAATCGGGTGACGACGCCGTGTGAGCAGTGAAAAGTTACGTGAGTGTTTCCTGGAAGAGAAAAATTCGGGACCGACGACGGAAGAGAACAACAACGATCAGCGCTGTAGTTTGCGTGAGTGTTTCCTGGAAGAGAAGCATTCAAGTTACGTCCAAGAATTGGGGACTGGATACGTTGATGAATATTCTGGACTTTAAGTGTTCTTGAATAGGTTGTAATGCATGAGATTGCATTTGTAGCACGCGATCGGTTTGTTTTGTTCCAGTTGTTTTAAACACCATCTAAGTTATATTGTGAGCTGTAATCGATACCAGCCGAGTGTGCATGTTTGTGTGATGCTTGTACTGCCTTAACTGAAAATATATTTTGTTGGTGTTATCAACTCTTGGCTCTGACTCGGTCTTTGGACCACAACCGGCCTTCACTGGCGCAATAAATGGACCTACTATCAATTGTCCGCGTTTCGTGGTGTGTTTCGGAAGGCCGATACGTCAACCCTTGGAATCTTCCCGGCGATTGCCACCCGATTAACGGGACAAGTGACAGTTCTTCAATGACACGATTCGGAAGACAGGAAAATCCATACCACCTGAATGGAAGGAGGAAGAAATAATCCTAATATCCAAGCCAGGAAAACCAAAATCGCTCCAGAACCTCCGACCACTGTCGTTAACCTCTTTCCTGGGTAAACTTTTCGAGAAGGTCATTCATACACGACTTGTAAAATACCTACAGGACAGCAATCTGCTACAAAATTCTATATGTTTGACAGTATAATAAGCAAGCTGAAACAAGACCCATCAGCAGGGCCCCGCATTGGTCCTGGGTTGGTGGCAGATCTTGAGGAGTTTCTTTTTTATTGCGATAGCAATTACATGGACACCCTCGGCAGATTTTTGCCGTCGCCATCACCGTCATGCCCCGTATATGTATACGTATGTATAAATAAATAAAAGCCACAAATAAAAATAATTGCTCGACGCTGCATTCGAACCTGCGACCCCTCGCTCCGCAGCGCGCTGCCTTAGACAATTACGCCATGCGTTATTTTTTTTTCATGGTATTTATTCAACATAGGATATCACTTGAAAGCAATTGAATACAGACAAAGAACTAATATGTTGATTATGCTCTTATCGCAACACAATGACGAACAGAAGGCACTACAGAATTCGCAATCACCTCTATAGCGGATACATCACATAACTGATTTTTCAATTGTGTGCTAGAACAGCGGTAAGGATAAGCACCTCACCAATGCCGTATACCATTCTGGTTGATATTCCATTTGCTCGTAGACATCTCTTAGCTGAGTGACCAACCTAATGAAGTGGGCTGTTGAGGAAACTATCGGCTCTGCGTTTCTCTGCAACATGCGCGTCTTCCACAGGCTATGCATTCCAATGAGGAGAAACATGTCGAATGGTACGTCATTACAACTCGCTGGCAAGAGATATCGCACGGAATGGGAATTTAGCACAAAGTCTTTTTGAAGAGTTCGTTGGAGCACATCCCAAAATAAGATTGCATCTCTGCAGTCTATAAAACAATGTTCAATTGTTTCTGGCACATCACACAGAGGACAATCAACGGACGACACAAAAATGTCTCTTGAACGAAGCCAAGTCTTCACAGGCAAAGTCTCTGAATGTAATTTAAAAAGAACGTTTTTGTCGATGATGTCAGCGGCATTTTACGTATTCGATCTAAGACATCATGTCCTGGCAGTCCCAAGTATTTTGCACGATAAAGTGGTGGCGGAAACAGCATCGCTATTAAATCTCTGTAAAGATTTTTGCGTGATACACAGTACAAATACTCATTTGAAAACCTAACTGTTAAAAAACGAACAGAGAAATAAACTTCTCGCATAAATCCCCATAAACATGGTCGTGGAGAAGAATCGGATGAAACTACTAGATCAGGTAGCACATTAACCAGGTTTACCTGCAAGAATGCTCGAATAATAGGGTGAGAAGCGTCGCGGAAAAAGAAGTAGCGAGATACAATTTGCCACACGTACAGATGTACTAGACCTAGCCCACCTGCACTAACTGGTCTGAATAGATTGTCTCGTCTCATGGATTCATATGTTGATGACCATATAAATGTTGCAAATTTACGATGAAAGCTCTGAATATGCGCTCTAGCACAATGCAGCACTTGTAGTACATAGAAAAGTTTTGTAGCCAAAAACTTGTTGCACGTTTCCGCTTTACCGAAAATTGAAAGGTTATGTGGTATAAAAGATTTAGCATAACGCTCAAGGCCTGCCACCCTATCTTTCCAGTACTGTGCGCTTGACTTGTGTGCACTTAGTGGAACACCAAGATATTTTGGTGGCACCACAGACCACTCAATACCGGCAAACTGATCAGGTGTAGATCCCCATGACCCAAACCACAAACCTGAACTCTTAGAATAGTTTACCTGTGCGCCTGAGACGCTACCAAATTGCTCTACTGCATCAACAATCCTTTCAATACTGGGTTTGTCAGTACAAAAAAAGGCAATGTCATCTGCATATGCTAAAACTTTAACTTCATTCTCTAGCAGTCTGAAGCCATGAATATTGTGAGACTGAATAATATGCAAGCACATCGGTTCTAAGTATAGAGAAAAAAGGAGCGGCGACATAGGACATCCCTGCTTAACAGAAGAGCTGATAGATATAGGCTGCGAGAGATGACCGTTCACTATTAGGCGGGTAGAGCAATTATTATAACAAAGTTTCACTCCTTTTAACAATGTTGAGCCCACATTAGCTTGCTTTAAAAGGGAAAACAGAAACGAGTGAGAAACACGATCAAATGCCTTTGCGAGGTCAACTTGCAGTAATGCAAGTTGGTCAAAAGAATTTGAGCAAAAATCTAGAATAGTACGAGCGATGTGGATGTTAGTCTGTATAGAACGGCCTTTCAGTCCACATGTTTGATGGGGTCCAACAACAATCGACATTACAAACTGCAACCGATTAGCTAAAATCTTGGCAAAAATCTTATAGTCTACGTTACATAACGTTATGGGCCTGTAACCATCAGCATGACGTAATTTTTCTTTATCAGCACTCTTTGGAATCAAAATTGTGTGACTTTTTGTGAAAGACTGTGGAAAAGCCTCGATCTCTAACGCCTCTGAGAAAATTCTCATTAGAATGGGACATAGACGTCCCTTAAAAGCCTTATAAAATTCACCTGATATTCCATCAGGGCCTGGTGTTTTCGATAAAGGCAATTGATCGATGGCAAGTTCGAGCTCTTTCTGAGTAACAGGACCGCTTACTAGTGAACAATCTTCATCTGTTAATGGCTTAATGAGGGACACGAATTGATCGAGAAGTTGAACATTCTGAGCAGAAGTACTAGCACTCAACAATGTTCGGTAGTTGTTCTCAAATTCTGCCATGATATCATCTGGATTGGTCACCAAAGTACCGTTAGAGTATACTTCCCATATCATTTTTGACATTGCGTTTCGATGCTCGTCAAGCAGAGCCTGACGAGTTGGTTTCTCGGAATTTAGTGCTCGATTATTGCGCGAGCGAATACGCGCACCTCTGTAGCGTTCTGCATTAAAATGTTGAATTTCACATTTGATACTAGCAATTTCTTCAACACATGAACCAGGTGCTTCACACTCTATCTCATAAAGGCTTCTGAGGCTATTCTCTAACATCTTTTCTTCGTTTTTCTTATAGAACGATTTTACAGAACTTTGTTCTATAGCGAGTGCGCGCACCTCTTGCTTGAACAACTCCCATGCAGCAAATAAAGGTAAATCAGCGTTAAAACAAGTGGCCATAGTTTTACACACCTCAGTAGTAAATGCTTTATCGCTTAAAAGGGTGGAATTAAATTTCCAAAGAGCCCAACGAGGACGGAACTTTACATTGGAATTTTTTCCTAGTTGAGCAATGACGATGCAATGGTCTGAAAACGATACCGGTTCAGTAACACATGACCACCCACGCGAAAGAATGGTTGAAGAGATGTAAATTCTATCGAGACGTGCATGAGAAAGTCCTTGAATGTGCGTGTACGAACAACTCCCTCTGTGTGAGGCTCCAATATCCACAAGTCCCGCAATTTCAGTAATCTCAGCCAACACCTCACCGCTCTTGTCCCTGCGAGAACTGGGCCCTACACGGTCATTATCATCACAAACACAGTTAAAGTCGCCCATAAGCACTGTCTCTCTACCACAATCTAGCAGGGGGGCCATACTTTCAAAGAAAGCAACGCGTCTACCTATGTCATTCGAGGCGTAAATATTCACCAAACGCCATGCAACACCATGGAGCACAAAATCACAACGTATAAACCGTCCTTCAGTGTCAACCTCATAGCTGAAGGCGGAATAAGGGAGATTATTCTTAAGTAACAAAAGACAACCTGCCGACAAACCCACAGAATGTGACACACATATGTTATAATCATGCTGAAAGAGCCTTAGGGCCCTTTCAGTCTCGTCATCACTCTCAAGCTTTGTCTCCTGAACTGCGACAAAGTCGAAACGCTTGCCTGTAAGCAGCCGACGGAGTTGCATTTGTTTCTGCCGAGACCTAAGCCCTCGTAGATTTAAGGTCGCGAAGGTGAGCTGCATGGACGCCATGGTGACTACACACTGCTTTTCTATTCCAAGCTGTCAGGCGTGGAGGGTGAGGGAGAACCCTCCCTTGCACTGCCACCAGGCCGTCTGGACCTTGATCGTCGATGCTTTTCTTTGTGTTGAGACAGTCGCCTTCCACGTGATTGCTTTGGCACGCTGATGTCATTTTCCTCAGAGGACACAGATGCGTAGGAGGCGCGGCGTTTGGGAACTGCTGTGTCCATTTTAGTGGACACCTCAAGAGCAGGTACGGGAGCATTACCTTGGCTATGTCGCTGGTCAGGAGCACTGCTCGTAGCGACGACAGCATCTGCCGTGATGTCCTTGTTGTTGGCTGACTTGACGTTCAGAGACGCCTCATCAGCACATAGTGGCTGCTTCTCACTCCGACACGCAGTTGCCTCGCATCTCTCGGACACGGAGGTGCTCTCGGATAACGTAACACTGGTTGTTGACGCGTCTGCTGGTACCGACGTATTCATTGTGCTTATGTCCATAGCGTTACCTGTTGGAAGGTCACCTTTCGCATCAATGACCTCCGTAGCATCCATTATGTGCTCTTTAACGGCATCCTCTTGAGGCCGGGTTCGGTGCCTTAGCTTATCGGCATAAGACACCACACACTCATCCGCAGAATGTCCAAAACGGCGACAGTTTTCACAACGAGGCGTCCGGCAATGCCGACGTATGTGACCAACTCTGTTGCAACGGAGGCACAGAGGTGGCCTCCCAGGAATCCATGCGTTATTCGTTCTCCAGGATACTAACGGCAGAATGCGAACACACGCGGCGTTGGGTGAAATGCACGAGACGCCACAGGTGGCGAAATTAAAATTATGCGAGACGCGGGCCATGCTGCATCGTTGCCCGCGCTGCGTTTGCGTCGTATCGCTGGCGACCCACGCTAGTTTTCCATTTTGGTGTTGTAGCACCGCGCCACTCGTGGCCAGTCGGCAAGGAAAAAAGAAGAGCATCTCGTGGCTCGTGATGGCGTGAGCTAGTGGGAACGCTTTGGCTCTTGTAGGCTTACGCCACAGAAGTGAAGAAGCAAAACGGCTGAACCAGAATCGCAATATATATCTTACACCGTGATCAGAATCCTGAGGCTAAAATTACAGCTTTAACACACTAGACACCCACGAAGAAAGGAAACGTGTGACACAAACTCTGACTAACAAATGTCTTATTCTTCTATAGGCACCGTACAGTCGAGTTTTCCAGTGCGACTGCAACGCCAGAACGCAAAACCTAGCGGACAAAAAACGCAATAATGAGACGGGGTTGCTCAAAATGGAACGCGATGTGCGCGTCTCCCTCTCTGAATGAGTGGGCGGACTGCGGCCGGGATACACGGGGGACGCGTTCGCGCGTCTGTTTTCTGCGTGCCCCTAACGACCAATGCCAGCGAACTTGGGACGGGCCAGTGCGAGCAACGCAGCTCCCTCTGGTCAGTGTACGGTGCCTATACGCCAATGCATAGCTCAAGGCAACCTGACCGCACATGCGGACACAATAGTTTTAAACCAAAACGTGTAACAAGGATGATAGTGTATTATATACACGAAGACGTGACATCATATTGAGATGGGTGCTGGGACAAAGAAGTAAAGAAGTAAGAGGGACAAAGAAGTGCGTTTGCGCTGTAATTTTGGCCTCAGGTATGTGTACCAACTAGACCCAAATGAAATTTTATTTTAGTGACCAGAATCGACGCCTGCATGGAACGCGAGCCGCGGCTTCACGTGCCACTGCCAAGCACCGTCTTTATTTTATTTTTTTCTCTCTTGAGATCGCGCGCTCTCCGGTTTTGTTTGCCGCCCAAAGGAAGGCGCTGGAGGGTCTTGGGACAACGCGAGCGCAAGTCCGAGAGTGGCTTGCGTTCTGCGCGTGCGTCCTGGCGGCTCGCAAATTCCTTGGCTCCCTACTTCTAAAACTCTCTGGTGTTTCGCCGGAGTTGGGATGTGCGCCTCCGATTTGTACATTGACATGCAGGGCGTGGTCGACCGTCCTCGCGCGCTTATCTCTTAGAGGGGGAGTATTGTACGTCTTGTGCTTTCACCGCAAAGTTTGCATTGAAGCTATAGACCGCACGAAGGTCACTTTGCTCGCTGCAGCGGCCGCGTTTGCGAAAGGAGTGAGCTGCGAAGTATAAGAGCCATAGTATGGGCTAGATGATGTAACAACTGTGATAGTTCGCGCTCGTTCTATGTATACCTGTGCGTTCTTTTCTTGCGTCCTTCTTTGTGTTTGAGTAGCGCGCTGCAAGTATCGAGCTGCTTGCCGTTCTTCCTGTGAAATTCGTATTCTTTGCTATTGCATTCACTGATTCGCCCTTGAGGCGAAACTGCGACTTTTTTATTTAATCCGAAAGTTTGCCCAATGGCATACACAAATATATAAATGGAGGCCGACTTCCGCGATATACATCAAAATTACTCTATGGCTGGGCCCATAGAGCCGCGAATCATAGTCCGGTGGTCTCGTTGGAGGAAGGCCCGCTGTTTTCAGGTGGCGCCATCGTATCCGGTTCAGGCCAGGGCATATCCATAACAAGTGCGTGATGGTAGCCGCGGACGCTTCAGTTGTACAGTATGGGAAAGTATCCCCAAATGGTCTATAGAGATATTGTGGCCACGCATATGTGACCGACGCAGTAAGTGCCGCCCTCACACAGTCTCCGCAGCACCACCTCCTCCTGGCGGGTAAGGCCACCTGGGAGGCTTGAGCAGTACAGTGAAAATAAATTGTGTGGTGCGGCGGAGCATATTGTTGTGGTGGAGGAAATCACCCCGGGGGTCACTTGTAAAAGGTGCTTCCAGAGCACTCAATGCTCTGGAAGCACGTGTCAGCTTATACGTGAGCAGAAATAGTGTCCCGTGGAATCTAACTGTATCCGAATCCGACCGGGAATATGTGCAGTTATGTGGTGTATTTCGTCTGCGAAGGCATGGGCGTTGTTCTAGTTTCATCGCTGCTAACAGCGCGGCTAACGTGGACGAATAAAAGAAAGATAGACACGACATTAAGTAGGATGGAATATTGGGCAAGTTGGTATAGATTCATCGCGGCTAACAGCACGACTAAAGCGGAATTCTTCGTCCGCAATAGCAGCTCTGTTAGTCACGATTAATCTATACCAGCTCGGTCAGCATTACATCCCACTAGTAGAGTTCTAGTTTGCTTCTTAGATTACTACGCATTGTGGTACGGAAGGTGGTGGCCACATCCGGAAGGTATACTTGCATTTTCTATGACTTTTTAGTCATTCAGTTACTGCTCTTTACTCATCCTTCATAGTGGGTTACTGTCATCATCGAATATCATTATCATCGTCGCCGTCAACATAGCCATCTCCGCGCAGGAGGAAGAGAAGGGCAGGCAGGTAGCCAGGCGGGGCCGCGACATGGGCCGGGGGCGGCGGTCGCAGCGGCTGCTACTGCCATGGCTGCTGCTCGTAGCGCTGTGCGTGCACTGCGGCGGCGGCGAGCTGAGCGAATTCGTGAGCCGTTTCGAGCGCGTTCGCATGCAGGCGTTCAGCGTGCCACCCACCCGCAGCGTAGACGCCATGGACGTGGCTGCCGACGCACAGGGTGGCTATCGGGTCTCGTTCATGGCCTATGGTCAGCACTTCAACCTATCTCTGGCCGAGGACCCGCGCCACGTGAACCGCATCCCGGTCTTCGTGCACAACACGAGCGGCGTGTCGAAGGTCGCGTACGAGGCCGACTACAGCCTCTACATCGGCCGCCTCGAAGACAACCCGCGCTCCGAAGTGATGGGCTACTTCCGCGACGGCGTGTTCGACGGCGTCATACGGACCGAGAACAACGTCTACTTCGTCGAGCCAGCCGACAACTTCTTCCTGGAGAAGCAGAACTACGACGCCGTCGTCTACTCCGGTATGGAGGTAATGGCGCCCGACTGCGTCACCATGAAAGGCGGAGTGCGCGCCTGCTTTCAGAACACGACTCGCGCCGCCATTGGCCCCTCCAAGCAGCTGCAGCGGCTGTCGCCCGAAGCAGACCTCCTGACTCGCATGAGCGCTCAAAGAATGCGCTCCACATCGTCCAGCGGCACTTCCTCGGGCCTGCGTGTATGCGGCGTTGAGCTGCTGGCCGACCACTCGTTCTTTCGATCGCGCAACCGTAACGTTAATCTGGTAGTGCAGGAGATGATTCTGCACTTGCACTACGCGGATCTGGTGTTCCGTAACACCGACTTCCAGCTGCCGTTCCGCGTGGGGCTCATTCCCGAGAAGGTTACCATCTTTGCCGAGCCCAGCAGCAAGGGCTACCCCTTGGGCCAGGAAGACTTATCGGCCAAGGATTACCTGGCAAGCTTCTCGTTCTACGTGCAGCGACACTGCCTGGTCGTGGGCTTCTCCCACCGTCCGTTCGAAAGCAACACGCTGGGCATCTCGTTCGTGGCCAACCCAGACCCCGAGGGCCCCGTGGGAGGCATTTGTGAGCTGCCCATGCGCTTTATCGACCAGGACACCATACATAGCTTCAACATCGCCTCCATCACAACGAGCACTTCGAACCGCAAGCGGGTTCCGCACGGAGTCTCGTTCGGTACGGTGACGCACGAGATCGGCCACAGCTTCGGCTCGCCGCACGACCCGGCCGCCGACCCGGCGTGTCACCCGATCGGCAAGTCGGGCTTCTACATCATGGTCAAGTACTCGGTGGACGGCTCCCTGCCCAACCACCGGGCTTTCTCTCCGTGCTCAGTGCGCGACATGCGCAAGGTGCTGCGCGCCAAGGGCACCTGCCTGGCCGAAGACGGCGCGCGCTGCGGCAATGGCATCATCGAGCCGGGTGAGGAGTGCGATTGTGGCTCGGAAGCCACCTGCGACACCTTGGACCCTTGTTGCTCGCCGGCGCCGTCGGCTTCCCAGCTTCATGAGACCCTGCTGCCGCCTCAGCGGGACCAGCCCTGCACCGTGCGACGCACCGGTGGCTCCACTTGCTCGCCGCGATCGTCGGCCTGCTGCAACGACCAGTGCGGTGCGACGCTACTGCGCGCCGCTTCCAACGCGTCGTGTCGGCCTTTCGACGAGTGCATGGCCTCCGGCGTGTGCGACGACAAGGGCGTGTGCCGACCGCTGACGGCGCGCGCTGACGGATATCCGTGCCGGGGCACCAAAAAGACTTGTCGCAACGGCAAGTGCCAATCCACCCCCTGCCAGGACCGGGGACTGCTAGACTGCGTGTGTGTGGACGAAGGGCGCTTCGGGCACGACGAGTGTCACATATGCTGCCGCAACGGATCGCGCGGCGCCTGCCTGCCCGCCATCGAGCACGGCGTCAAATCACTCGATGGCCGCCTCTTCGTGCAGCGCTCGGACTTCTTTTGCCACGGCCGGCGCGGACAGTGCGACGGATTCGGCATGTGCATAGTCTCGCCCATGATATCGCACAGTAGCAGCAGCAAGTCGGCGGCAGCGCTTATGCTGCTGACGCCCGTAGCGAACTTCGTACCGCTGCTGCTTCTTCTTCTGCCGCCGTTTCTGGGCAGGCAACAATAAAAATCGTTGCTCGAGTAGCCATCAAAGCGTAATATGCCAGATATATCAAAGCGTATTAGGCAGATATATGGTCTGACATAGTCCTACATCTCTGCCTTTTCGCTGACGTAGCGATTAAGCTACATCGGCGCAAATGGACAACTTATAGCCTGGCGTGACAGCGCAGCCAGCGCCTACGGCTGCACTCGGCGTGCCCAGCACGACCGGCGTGGAGATAGATGAATATACCAGAGAAAATTCCATGTTGTAAGCACATTTCAAGCAATACAGCCGTCCTCGTGGTTTCTACGACACCGTCAGTACGTCCTCAGGAGGACATTCGAGGGATTTCCCTAAAAACACGTATTTCAGAACTTTCTGAAGAGACCCGTCGTCCAAGAAAAGTCCACTGCGGGAAATTTTATCGCGAAAGCGTTAAAGAGCTCGTTTCGCAGAAATTCCGGTGTCGGCGTCGACGTCGTCGGCTGTGAGCGAAAAATCATCTTGTCCGTGACCGAAAAATCGAGAAAGATGCAAATAAAATAAAAATTACACCATCTCCCACTAAAGGGAACCATGTGGGGATGCGAAGCAGCGCATGGGTCGACTTAAAGTTCCGTTCATCATGTTAACGCGTCCTTGCAAGTGGAGCCCACCATGAATTCACTGTAGTTGCTGTTGCTGTTACTCGTCCCGAACTCTTTGTTGGAGCACGCCCGCGGGTTCATCGCGCGTCTGCAGATCTCCTTCCCCGACGCCATCACGTGATTGCTGAGAGAGTGTAAGGGGGAGAGGCCACAGCGTCTCACCCAGCCCCTTACACAGGTCCGAACGCGCTAGCGCGTGCCAGCGCGTTCTGGCTAGGGTACAACGCATTGGTTCATCGCGCGTCTGCAGAATCTCGTTCCCCGACGCCATCACATGATTGCTGAGAGAGTGTAAGGGGGAGAGGCCACAGCGGCTTACCCAAGCCCTTACACAGGCCCGAACGCGCTAGCGCGTGCCAGCACACGTGGACAGCATACGGCGGCCCGGGCCCCTAAAGTGCTCTGCACGTATCATCATCAAGGCGGTCGAAGGACAACAGGAAGAAAAATTGGCCGCGTATCTGCGTGCTTCGCTGCAAATGTCGTGTAAAGACGATAGAAGAGGCGCTGTGTGAGATATGGACGCCATCTGGCAATACGTCGGGAAACATGAGTGCTGTGTTGCGTGCTGGTAGTCCCGGCGCAGCAGCAGGCGAAGACCGGCGGTGACCAACGCGACCGGCGGGGACGCCAGCCAGCCCGAAAACGCGGTTTGGCGCGAAGCGCTGAAGCAGAGAAACGTCCGCACTCAACGAGTACTCTCCACACACTCTTTTATTTACACGTCGCCTGGGTAAAACAGGAACGCCAGAGCGGCGCCCACAACCGGCAGCCTGAAGGCCGCCCACAACGCTGCTTTTTCATTTTTTAAATATTTTTTTTCACCTTCTTGGCCTTCTCAAAACTAAAGTTTTTCAACACCAACCCATGGCATTCGTACAGTGCAATACAGAACCGAAACCGAAACACAACAATGAGCTCGTGCGAAGGGCACGGAGGAAGGCAAATTTCAGCGCAGTCGCATTTTCAGCTTTGTTGAAACAGCGCTCACTAGACGACGACGAAGTAAAAGAAGGCACAGGACAGGCAGCGCCTGTCCTGCGCCTTCTTTACTTCGTCGTCGTCTAGTGAGCGCTGTTTCAACAAAGATGAACGCATACCAACTCGCTCAAGCTTCCATTCTTATGCATTTTCAGCGCAGCTTAAGAAACTAGGGTCCTTAAAATTACGTATGTATGCATTTTCTATTAAAGGAACACGCCACCTAATACTTACCTAGTGATGTTGTACCTCAGATATGCATGATATTTACTTTTTGATCGACAACGTTCACAAGTATGAACAGCCGTACCAGTTCAAGACGGCTGGCCCTTGGGCAAGTGGTTCAACTTTGGCCGAGTGGCTGAATCGAGGGACGTGCCGACAAACAGAAAGACAGACCAAAATTTCTGCGTTTAAGTTCCCCAAGAAAGACTATCGTCTTTAATACTTCTCCTTGGCGCAAACGCGCGCTCACATGGCTATAATAGGTGGTAGAAAGCGAACGCCACCACCGGACACAGCCCCGAGCAAATGCTGCTTCGCATCTAAAAACGCCAGGCCTGCGCGGAATGCACAGCACAGTCACAGCGAAAGCTGGAAGAGCGGCATTTCTAGAGCCCGTTATAAACTATCTTGTGGCTACTAATACAAGTACACTAGCAACGTACCCACTACGCCACAAATCATAACTTTTGTGAAGTTGGGAAGAACCCACCACGACATTATTCGTCATTCCGCGTAGAAGCGAGGTACCATTTGTAATGCATTATGCGTACTTTGCTGCTGCTACGGTTGACGACGATGAAGAATTGTCGCTGAGCCCTTTGTAATGTGTTGGAGTCTTTAAACGACCCACTAGTTACGTAATTCGCATTGTTTGACGCCCGGTCGTTATTTAACTCTCCCACCACACTTTGTAACATACCTTAACGTGAGAAAGAGAGAGAGGGAATTACCTTTATTGAGACCCTGAGTAAATGGATCATTCCTTGGCAACCAATATAAGTGCACTTGCGAGGAACCCACTACGCTATAAATCATAATCTTTGTGAAGTAGAGAAGCAGCCACTATGCAATTTTCCGTCATTCTGCGCAGAACCGTGGTACCCGCTAAACACCTGTAAGGCATTGTGTGCACTTTGTTGGCGCTGGGGCTGATGACGATGAAGAATTATGGCAGAGCCCTTCGTAATGGGATGGAAGCATTCGACAGCCCACTCGTTGCGCAATTCGCATTGTGTGACGTCTGGTTACAGAATTCGCGTTGTGTGACGCCTGGTTGTTATTTTGCCCTTCTATCAGGATATGTTACACATGTTAATGTGGTTCCCACCCGACATGAAGCCTGTACAGAATCTTTTTTGCAAAGCATTTTGAAGCACCGGCATAGCTCTGAGGTAGAATACTGGGCTCCCACGCAGAGGGCCCAATTTCGAACCTCGTTTCATCCCGGATATTTTTTCTTATTTAGTTTTTCTTTTCTTATTTCGCGCGATAGTGGTTATGGACAACTGCGGCGGCGGCGGCGGACAACTACTGCGCCAAAAACGGCCCTTGTGATCTCATAACAGCTTTCACTGTAAAAAATTGGCAGATCCCACGCGTTGTGGGAATCGGTTTCATGCGAAGCAGCCAGCGAGTACTTCTATGCTGTATTTTATGGCTTTGAGCCAAGCGTTACGAGGTGGACTTTCTTTTTGCTGCCAGACCTGCGAGGATACAGCCCGCTATCATCGGTAGCAGTACAACCAGGTACAACCAACAAACACCACCCACAAGCATTCTTTTTTTTGTTAGTAGGGCGGCATCTGAGCGGTGCAATCACAGATAAACGTCTTAACTTTCTCGAACAGCTGCACGCGGCGTACTGCAGCGAGGCGTACCAGGATTATCCGGACCTGCTCGTTACCGATGAGCAGCTGCGTGTGGTGACAGATGACGCCTTCCACTACAGGATTCAGTGAGTGCGCCTCATGCGATATTTTTTTCACTGGGACTTGCTACGAAACGGCCCACAATCATCGATAAGAAGTTACCTAACGGACGCTGTACCCCAGACATTTCTTTCATAGCGAACCTGTTTAAGCTAGCCGTAACTTGTGTGGCCAGCGTTTATGTGCCATGCAGCCTACGCCAAAACTATCATCATCATAAACGCGCATGTGCCACAGAAATTGGGTAAGTCGCACTAGTCACCAGAACCGTTAAATGGGCAAGCTGGTGTACTTCCATGCGCGACATGGCGCCTGTATAGGGTCTTTTTGCAAATGACGTTCAAGCACCAGGGTGGCTCGGTGGTAGAATACCCGACTGCCACGCAGAGGGCGCAGTTTAAAATCTCTTTCGATCCGAGATACGTTTTTTCTTTCATTTTATTTTTCATGTCTATTGTTTACGCCGACGCCAACGGTGACGCCGCTCAACGCAGGAACTCTGCACTCTAAAAGAACACTGAAGTGCTTGTCCTGTGCTTCAGTGTTCTTTCTATCGCGGTCTTGTGTCGAATAAGCGCTATCCAGTATCTAAGCGTAGTTGGTGCCCCTCCTCTCCTCCATTCCCTCCTCGTCACCCTCACTTCCATTTCTCATCATTTTGCTATACTCTAGTATGCACGGCTTTCCTATGTTTTACACTCTCCCCTCCTCCTTTCACTTCTCTTCACCTCCCTTTCCCGTCTCATTTCTATGATATTTTTATTTTATTTATGAGTACCTTACAGCGCCCTCGTGGGGCATTGTGTAAGGGGGGCAATACAGCATGTACAAAAAAGATATAAATATACATAGGTGAAATACAGATTATTACAGATGTAACTGAACACACGAACATAGAAATGCAAAATATACTAAAACAGCGAAATGTACTGTCTAAAGGCGTTACACTTCTTTCATATGCTTTCTTTCATTCTCTTTGTTTTTCTTTCTTGTCTCTCTCCGTTTCTTTCTTTTCTTCCGTTCTCTCTTTCTCTGTGTTTCTCTCTCTCTCTCTCTCTGTATCTCTTTCTTTCTCTTTCTCTGTATTTTTTCTCGTTCTCTCGTCCATAGCAACGCAATCATAGGGTTCCCATAAATGCTTGTTTTTTTGCTAGCGTGCCTGGATAGCCAAGTGGTTCCGACGATCGACTTCGTCCGCGGATTCGAATCCAGCCATGCCAGGAAATTTTATTTTGTTCTATTTATTTCTTCTCCTCCACTTTTCTTCCTCCAGCACGTTGCTAAGCGACGCGAGATACACGCCCTGGTTATAACTTTGACGGTAGAGGGTGTTCATGATGACGATAGTTCGAAGGTAGGGGCCGTTCATGATCCGCTTATAAAAACACCGTTCATGATGATGATAGTTCTTTGTTAACGCCGCAAGGGGTTTCGCCAAGCTGAAACGGCTCGGCTCCGCTGTGAAAACAAAAAGACGAAACTTACGCACTTTCATCAGCTGGGAACTGCTTCCCCCCTGCGCAAACGAGCACGTCATGAACACATGTGGTGCAGTCTCACGTTGGCGCATAGCTGCCTTCAGTTTTACTCCCGATTTTTCATTTTAAGTCTAAGGGCAAAGGAGCCCAATAAGGCAGCATACGAAAACAGAAGGCGTTGATCTGCAGGTAGAGCTGTCACTGGAACCAAACTTATGAAGGCACACCTAGCTTAAGTCAACCTGATAAGCCTCCGTGCTAGAACTGGTCACTTTTCAAGGTTTGAGTTGTTATCCAAACAGCTTTACTTAAAAACTAGGCAATAAATTTTGCTGCAAAAATGAAATTAAGTTTCCATTCTATCATTTAAGCAAATGACTATAAGATAAAGGAAATTATTTTAATGGTGCCGTTAAATGCCTCCTAAGAATTCATGATCTGCCAAGGGACAAGTTCCACCAAAAGAAGCACTGATATCCAGGGAATTTAAATAATTAATGAGAAATCTACGCCGAACTCCTTGGGGAGTATTCTCAATGATCCGCAAGCGCGGAATTTTACTGTAGCTTGAAGCTTTCCTATGAGCGTTGTTCTTGGTTGTCATGGGCGGGACGCCTTTCATATTCCTCTTAGCTCTCGTCAGCGTCTGATACGTTCCTACAGCATCCAGAGACCACCAAAACGTGACTTTGACAGTAAATTTTACTTGTGCGTACGATCCTCCATATCGGCTCTACATCTTTTCCTTGAGATATCTTTTGAATGCGTGAGAATTCCTATGCCGACTCAACCATGAAACAGTCCGTCGGTCCATCCATCGACCCGCCCGTCCCTCTATCACATAAGACAATAATCGCTATAAAGAAATGAATGTATGAAAAAAATTCTTAGTGTTGACGTTCTTAGAACCAGGCTTTGAACCCCATGATATGCACTCAAGTGCCATTTCATAGCAGTGTTCATATTTCCGCTACAGTCAAGAAGCACTCCTTGTTCGACGAGTTTTAAGCTATTAACGTCTAATCAGCCGCCGAATTTCTCTCTTCTTTGGTTTTGCATCATATGTTGTTTATAGCTTGACTGCTCAGTAGCACCAGTTATACTTAGTATTGGACAAAATAAATATGATTGATGAAACCGTTATGTAGTCGTGTTTTTCTTCTTTGCTCCACCTTCCATACAAATAAACGGAGCCAATACTCTATGTAATGGAAGGTGTAACTGTGTAAATTGTCTATGAGTTTTAGTCAAGAAAAGTGGCCTCAGCGTCATTGCTCAGCGCCTCAGCAGTATCGCCATCGGCATGAGCTCGCAGCTGCTGCGCTTGGCCGAACGCTGCTGACCGCTGCTTGTTCGCCCGCATTCTCTGCTGATAAACCTCCTCTCAGCAGAGTGTAAAACATCTCAGCCGTTTACAGCGAAAGCTGTTATGAGATCACAACAAGGGCCGTTTTTGGCGCCGTAGTTGTCCGCCGCCGCCGCCGGTGTCCGTAACCACTGTCACTCGAAGTAAGAAAAAAAAACAAAATAAGAAAAAACTTCCAGGATGGAACGAGGTTTGAACGTGAGTCCTCCGCGTGGGAGCCCAGTATTCTACCTCAGAGTCATGCCGGTGCTTCAAACCGCTCTGCGAAAAGACCCTATACAGGCTTCATGTCGGGAAGGAACCACATTAACATATGTAATGCAGCGTGGTAGAATAGTAAAATAACAACCAAGTGTCACACAACGCGAATTCTGTAACCAGGCGTCACACAATGCGAACTGCGCAACGAGTGGGTTGTTGAATGCTTCCAGCCCATTACAAAGGGCTCTGCCATAATTCTTCATCGTCATTAGCCACAGCATCAACACAGTGCACATAATGCCTTACAGGTGTTTAGCAGGTACCACGGTTCTGCGCAGAATGACGAAAAATTGCGTAGTGGCTGCTTCCCTACTTCACAAAAATTATGGTTTATAGCGTTGTGGGTTCCTCGCAAGTGCACTTCTATTGGTTGCCAAGGGAGCCCATAAGGCTCCAATGATCCATTTCTTCAGTGTCTTAATAACGTTAGTTCACTCTCTCTATCTTTTTCTCATGTTAGCATATGTTATAAAGCGTAGTGCCAGAGTGAAATACGGGCGTCACACAATGCCAATTACGTAACTAGTGGGTCCTTTAAAGCTTCCAACCCATTACAAAAGGCTCAGTCATAATTCTTCATCGTCATCAGCCTTCGCATCAAGAAACTGCACATAATGCCTTACAGATGGTACCTCGCTTCTCCGCAGAATGACGAGAAATATCGTGGTGGGTGCTTCCCAACTTCACAAAAATTATAATTTGTGGCATAGTGGGTACATTGCTAGTGTAGTTGTATTAGTAGCCACAATAGAGTTTATAACGGGCTCTATAGGAATGCCGCTCTTCGAGCTTTCGCTGTAACTGTGCTGCGCTTTCCGCGCAGGCCTGGCGTTTTTGAAAACGCCTGCCAAAAATGTTGATTAATCAATTAATCGAAAGCTAACTGTCGTCGATAAGTATTCACCGATTACAGACGGATGGGGATGAATAATTAATCGTTAATCGATGCAAAAATTTAATCGACCATCGCTACTTGAATTTCATGGTCTGAAGGTTATTTTCATGGCTGAAAGTTATTTTCATGACTTTATTGCTGCAGCAATTATCAGAAACTTTCAACAATTTAATCTGAAGTACATCGTGAGAGACTAAAATAGTAATACAGCGCGGCAAGCTTGGGACGCCTACTGGTTTCAGGCTAGCTATCAAACAGCATTTAGGGCCTAAGGCTAAGGTTTCGCGAATATTATGCTCTACGACGGCGCCTCCGAGGACCAATGAATTACAGTAAAACCTCGGTGATACGAATCTATTCGTATCATCCGAAATTCGTATCACCAGAAAACATGAAAAATTAGTATGCGACAAAAGAAAGTTGGCATACGTTTTGATGTAGTGTTTCTCAGGGCCACAGCGACGTCGTGAACAGCTCTTAATGATTGCCAGTAAAGTTTCTAGACGTCAGCGATCATACTTGTACTCGTAAATATACGGTGCATGCGCGGGTGTGTAATTAATGAACCAGGTGTGTTGTGCCCCGTGACCGCTAGTTGCCCCTTCCTGATCTTACTACGCTTTTCTGCATGACAGCAGAGTACTGCGGCGAAAGTTATTATAGAAGCGCTTTGCACACGATGGATAGAGGCCAAGCTCCTTCGCCAAGACCCTCCCCTTCGTCTCTTGGGGTCTTCGTCCACCTTTAATGGGACTTCATGACGGACACGCAGCCCAAGTTTCAGTCTTGTTTCGTAGAACGTCTGATTGCGAGGACATGGCTTGCATCGACGTGGCAGACACGTGTTAACACAGTATTAAGACGCTGCTGCTTCGAGCACAGGAGCACGAGTCAACGCGTCGGGAAAAAAAAGCATATGTAACCTAAACGCGAAGGTGCCTAAAGGCCTCCAAGATTCACGCGCACTATCTCGGAGGCAACGACGCACCGTTGATGGTCGCGCAGCGCGCATGCCTGCGCCCGCGCGTGACTGACGGGTCTTCCGCGACAGCGCGGGCAGCACCTGTTCGTACCTGTGCGCTCGCATACGTTCGTATCAAACGTTGCGGGGGGCAAATTGGTTCGCAACAACCGTACTCCAATACATTGCAAGCTAATGCGCTTGGCCGGGACCACAGAAAAATTCGTATCACCCCGAAATTCGTACGAGCTGTGATCGTATCACCGAGGTTTTACTGTATTTGACGGTAAATTAGCAGAAAAAGGTTTTCTTTTGGCTCACTTAGTTTCGCCCACCGCAAGAATTTCGCGTGTTGGTTAGCATAGGTGTGCGCAGGGTTCTCCATCCATCAGGGGGGGGGGGGGCGAAGGTTCATCGCAGCGCCCCCCCCCCCCCCTGTAAGTCAATGGACGAGACAGATTTTGCGCCCCTCTCCCCCTTTTAGGTGACTATGGGGGTCAATGTATGGGGCAGATTTTGCGCCCCCCTCTTAGGTAATTAGGGGGGGCGGCCGCCCCCCCCCTGCCCCCCTCCCCCCCCCCTGTGCGCACGCCTATGTTGGTTAGCTATCATCATCCAATCAGCGTACAGGTGTTTCCGGCGGTGATCGCCTTGCGAAGTTAAGCAGCGGACTGCGCAATCTAATGGAGGTCAGTAGGGGAGACAGGCCGCTGTGTTAGTTAGACATCATTGGAGCATAGGATGTCGTTAACCGGAGAATCACCATCTAACCTTTCTTTTCATTGTGGAGAGTGTAAATACAAGCCAAAGCTCGATGAATGCGCAATGTTATACAGGCACAAGAAAACAAACGCGTCTGAAGGTTGAGGCCTGGCATGTGGATAGTAATGGAAGCGCATGCGTGAGTCAGCTGTCGATTATTTTTCATAAAGACGGAGAAAGAAATGCGTAAACAGTGACCTCTCACGCGGGACCTCGTGTTTGCTGGACTGACAGGTGGCTTAACTAAAGATTTTTGGTGCAAGCTGAGAACGAGGAAGACAAAATCAGAGAAGACAGGATAGGGCGCTATCCTGTATTCTCTCGTTTTCCTTCCTCGCTCTCAGTTTTCGCCACAAACCTGTCGTTCAGCTATGTATCAACTCTCCCAACGTCAAAATCTGACCCCTGGCGCTGCCGTACATGCGCATGCGAATATAAGTTTCGTGCCTGCTTTCTTTTCCACCGTAACGCGCCCTTTCAGATGATGGCGTTTGTGCTCTCTTGTTATCCTTTGTTACGTCCGTCTTCACACGCCGTGCCTTCTTTCATGATGACCTAATATCACCCATTAAAAAAAAAGAAGCGTGTCATATATGGTATGTGCGACAAACATTCAAATAGTGCGCAGGGCAGCATCCGAGTGGTGGAACCACGGATAAACGTCTTAACCTTACTCGAACAGCTGTTCGCGGCGTGCTTCGTCCAAGTCGACTACGGAAGCTAGGAGTACCAGGGTCATCCGGACCTCCTCGCTGCTGATGAGCAGCTGCGGGGGACCACGGATGATGCGCCCGTCGATGCAGGATTCAGTGAGTGCGCCTCGTGCGGTTTCCCTTTGCACTTGGACTTACCACGAGACGACCCACAATCATAGGCGTGCGCACAGGGGGGGGGGGGCAGGGGGGGGGGCCGCCCCCTCTAATCATCCAAGAGGGGGGGCGCAAAATCTGCCCCGTACATTAACCCTTCTAGTCACCTAAGAGGGGGGGGGGGCGCAAAATCTGCCCCATACATGGACTAAGTAGGGTGGGGGGCGCTGCGATGAACCTTCGCCCCCCCCCCCTAATGAGGAACCCTGCACACGCCTATGCCCACAATCATCTATAAGTGACCCAACGGACACTGTATGCCAGGTAGTTTTTGTGAGCGGGCAGGGTAATAGCCGAGTGGTACAGCAGCGGATGAATGTGTTCATGTTTTTCGTGCAGTTTAGTATATAACGCCGTATGTCTGAATTTAAAAGCGAACGCAGCGTGTTTAGTAGTGCTGCCTCGCCCAAGAGTGTTGAGCAATCGTTTCGTGGGTTGCTACGATTCGCTTTCTCAGCTTGTTCTTCTTCTAAGCGTATATACCGAAATGAGCCCTCGTCCTGATATTGGAATACAGTTGGCAGCCATCCTTTGGAATCGAAAGGCTTAAGATCCATTCAGAAGTTGGATTCGCACATATCGAAGAGAAACAAACGACTGAAGTTCATTGAAGGGAACCCAGAATCAATTGCCCAAACAGAGGAGGGTATTGACGAGTGTGAAAGTAGCCTTACCGGACTACAAGGTCAGATTTCACAGCTTGAGGATCACAGCTGACGCATCAGCTTGATTCTTTGTGGAATTTGAAAATGTGAAACAGAATCCATAAACTCACTCTGGGCCGTTGTCCTCACATATATACTTGAAAATAATATGGGCATTAAAGTAATAGCACTGAGCGCACCTAGAGGTTGGGTAGAAAAGAACGCTTAATCCAGTTCCACTCAGTGTGAGATCTACAGAAACAGCGGGGCTGCTGTTCTCCTGTTTCCCTTGTTATTTTCTGTGAAGCTTTGTGATGTTGTGTGGGTGTCTATGATTACGTTATTTCTAGAGTACAGATGCACGAGTAATGACGTGTGGCAGTCCCTGCCACACCCGCCCCTGCAACGGCGACTTTAGGCCCTATTCAAGCTCGAGTCGTGCTTCCCATATTCACAGTGCAGCTACTGTTATCTATAGATATGGGTGTATCTGGGAACCGATTTTTGCGGGACGACTTTAGGCCGTATTCGCGCTCGAATCGTTCTATCCCGTTTCAGTGTTCGGCTACAGCTTCGTCCGCGACCGAGCCAGTTACGCCATCTATTGGTGTATCTGGGAATCGGAGCGTGAGAACCGCGGACACTCATCTGTCGTCTGGCCCAGCCCTAGAACAGCTCCGCCTTCAAAACGGAGAACAACATCTGGCCTATCGTCATTCGGCTGTGTGACTTGGACGAAAAGGTAGGACTATTCCATAAAGACTTCAAAGGGCAGAGATATCTCGGTTTCAGAAGGACTTCACGTCCCGTAAGAGAGTTGTACGAAAGTTGCAGTGATCTACACTGAACAGTATATAAACAGACGACGAGGTGTTCCTCAAGTATGAAAGGCTCGCTGCGAAGGAGATACTTACGTGTGGAACTAAGCTAAAAAAGAAAGACGTAAGCTCACATATTCTAATCAAAGCCAGGCGAAGACTATACCTGCCTTTAGAACAAATACAACGAACGGCAGTTAGGTTAATCTGTAATTGATACGGGCAAACTGATAGCGTGTCCGAGGTGCTAAGTTATCCTAATATGAACCCCTTCAGTCGAGGCTAGAAAGACACCCTAAATAAAGTTCATGTGCCTAATATACAACGATGAACCTAAAATCGATAAATCGCGATATGAGTGTCCAGTTTCTCGCGCGAACACTCGCTAGGACCACGGAAAAATGATCGAAGATGCTTCGAAGGATACTTACAAATATTCATTTTTTCCCTAGGACCGTTAATCAATGGTGTGCATTACCGAAAAACGTCGTTGACTGTGCAAATGCCCACATATATATGAAAATGTTCGAGCATGTAAACAGAAATTTTGACTGCGCATGTTGATTCTGGTAAATGCAATCCTCTTTTTTTTCTTCTTTTTTAGTGGGTCTCACATTGGTATACGCAGATTTTCTGTATGCTCACCTCTGCTTGACCTCAGTCGAGCCTGCAGTATTTATAAATAAATAAATAAATAAATAAATAAATAAATAAATAAATAAATAAATAAATAAATAAATAAATCTATTGCGTTGTAATTATGGAACGCAGCTTTTCAAGCGACGAAGTGCTGTTTCATACTTTTCGAAAATGAATCCAGGTTGATGTCCAGAGAGCGTTATGGAGGCCCAAAATAAACACCAAACATTTTGATGCTTCACAATGATTTTTTTTGCCGGTATTTTACCGAAACACAGCGAGCGTGCCTTAATGAAAAAGCTGAAATCGCTCGTTCATCGTTGAAGTAAAGCTAGCATTTAGGTGGGCTGTTTTCAACTTCGCTTGAAAGCTCCTGGTCGTTATCTCCAGCAAAATGAATCCTAATACATACCTTTAATGAGTTAGTCACGTGAGCACGAAAATACGGCCAGCACCGCAAGTATACGCAAAAAGAAACAGCAATCTACCTGATGGTGTGCTCTTTGGTTTCATAAAACCGTAGAAGCAAATAAAAAATGATATTTGAAAGCAGCGTTAAGCTCGTACTTTTTGTCGCAGAAAGAAACTTTTAAGCGTAATTAATGACTTACTATCGATTTCACCGCTAGACAATGGTCTCTTTTGATGTTCGCGTGTGTTGTTTTATCAGCAATAAATATAAGGTATACCTTTTTTCGCGAGTTTCCATTCCAAATTTTTGTTTTTCGACTCATCTGAAAGGGCGAATTTTCTGGCTTCCGCTAGCGGCAATGAATTTTTCTGTCAGTTTTCTTTTGACGTTCCTATCCTGATGCCTGCTCATGCTCCGGCACCACATCGTCAACATTTCTGTTCCCCGGAGGAGTCGTTACGTGAAAAGTTATATTTTTTCCATTTTACTCAGTTTTCTAGCGCAAATTTTTGCCCGGCCAATACATGAATAGCTTTGTTGTTGTTGTGATTGTTGCTTTTCAGGCATTTTATGGATCTTTTTATGCGCAGCTTTAAACGCTCTTTATGAGAGTGGCGACACGAGATTCTTGAAGCGCTTTCTTAGTTTAAAGGACACTGAAGAAGAAGAAGAAAAGTTTTTCCTTGCATTAGTAAATTGCCCTTCTACAACACCTAAAGCACCATACGTACTGTGACAATGCGCTTGGTAAGGCGGAATGCAAGCAAAAAAAATCACAGCATATCCACGGAGTGAATGATGATGAGTGGGCGAAGCTGCGGAGGTTCATCGGTAAACCGTGAATCTTCCGTGAATTCTGCCCAGTACATCATCACCGACGTGAGATCGGGCGCGTTTATACTAAAGGTTCGATGAGAGCTATGACGACTTGCAGCTCACTTTAATTTTACATGTACGCTGTGAATTTTCATTGTTTAGAAAACCATTGCTTTAGAAAACATCTGGCGTCTTTCGTTAAGCAGCTGGCGTCTTTTCGTTTCGCTTTAGAAACATCTGGCGTCTTTTCGCTTTGCTTTTAGAAAACATTTGGCGTCTTTCTTTGGTTTATTTCATCAATCAACGGCGTTTTGAACAAAAATTTTTATTGTTTAATCACGCACAGGAGAAATCTCACCAGGCACTACCTAGGAGGTAAACAATGGCTGCTAATGGGAATGAGAGACAGAATAAGTCGGCTTTTAGCTAACACTTACACTTCTACTTCTACTAATGTTTCCTACTGGAACATGCCGATGGCTGCTAATGGGGAATGATAGACAAAAGAATTCGGCTTTTAGTTAACGCGCACGCTGCGAATTTTTTATTGTTCAACAACGCACAGGAGAAATCTCCCACCGGCACCACCTTGGAGGTCAAGATCTGGTACTAGTGTTAAGACTGGTTACGCACTACGACGGGGACGAACGGGTGCCGCTTTAAGGAGCTTCGCCCCTAAAAGAAATTGAGGAGGCGACCTCGCCTCGAGCTTTCTACGCCAATGCGCCGCGATGTTAAAAGTTTCGAAGGCTTCTGAAAGGGTCTACATAATTCCCTACCAGTAACAGTGCACTGCGCTGTGTTCTGAGAAAGCTGGGGGCCTAAGTTCCAGCAAATTTTATTAAGCCAATGTGGCTAAGATATGGACAAAACCTTGAGAAACCACAACGTCAAGCTGAAATTCAGGCGCTTAAGTTCGGGGCGCGAACTACAGAAATAAATTCTTGGCCATTGTTTTCTCTTACAATGAACCAATGGGGGCGAAATTAAAGAGGGTGAAGTTCTGAAAGTACTTTAACAATTTAAACTGATCCAGAATTTCGTTTTATTGTCCCCTCAAACTACTGCGCTTTGGACAACTGTGAGTGAACTGTGGGACAGAAGAATCACGCTTTACACAAAAATCAATCTGCACTGCAGCCTTCTTGAAATTCTAGGCAAGCTTTAGAGTCGATGCACGAACTTCCGTCTTTTCCCTGAACTTCTGCCTTACTTCCGCCATGGATTCGCACTGATAATGTTACACAAGTGAACTTCTGCCGTATTTCCTTTCTGTTTCTTTTTTTTTACTTTTATTCTTTAGGTCGAAGCGCAACTGCCTCTACTTTGTGACAAGTCTTCTCGTCGGGCACTCACCAGTTGTTGCCACTTACAGTGGCATCAGCGTGCGCAACCACTTTAGCCCTAGTGAAAGAGAGGGAGGGAGAGAGAAAATAAACATCTTTATTTACAAGGTAGCTAAGAAGAGGCGCCCTTAAGCTCTTACCAGACGTACACTTTATAACGCGTCAGCGCGTGGCGTGTAGACAAAGCGTCGCTTCGCGTTCCGCGTCAACACGCGATCCGGCCTCCTCGACTGACGCTGACGCTTAGCATAGCGTCGAACGCGTACGTGTGGTTGGGGCTTTAGTTCAGGATGCCCTGAGCTCGGGCAGCGCGGGCGAAATAGGCGCGCTTTTTTTTTTTTCATGACGCGCCATCAATGTGCTATGGAGACAACGTTACTCGGGGTTCTATATCAAAGTAACAAATGTGCAGTACATTTTATGTAAACATCTTTGTTATTCAAATGAAGTTTGTACTTCAAGTATCACCATTCGTAATATTTGGTTGGTAGTTTCGCATATACATCATTTTTGTCTGAATTTCGAGCACGACGTATAAATGCTTGCTCCGCTTGAATTTACGTAATGCAGTGGGAGATACAGAGAAATTAAAGTTATATTTTCTACGGCGCCAAACGAGTCGCAATCTTCGTTTATAAATGCTAGTGATTGAGTTGGGCCACTTTAGTCGGAACTGATGACCCATTCTAGACCGACCTTATAACAACCTTATTAGTATAACTAGAGTCCTTCAATACTTTGGTATAACCTTATTCTTGGTTAATCCCCTATAGAGTGGGTGTGTGCCACTAGATCGAAGTGTCTACATCTACAATCAAAACAAAAAAATAGAAAGGTAAGCAGCAAGCGTGTCACCTGCGGCGGAGGAAGAAGAAGAAGAAAAATGACGACGAGTAAGGACGTCCAAATGGCTACAACAGCCCCAACCTCGCAGCTTACGCAGACGTTGGCGCGACACACGGAAACTTCGGAACCTGCACCAAAGGAACCTGAAGCGGAAGGCGAGCGGAGTCTCTCGACAACCACCCGTATCCACACCGAGCTCAGGACTCGCGGCATCATCGTGGGCGTCAACCTGGTCATCGTGCTACTGTCGCTGGTCGCGCTCTGGTGCGCCACCTACTCATACTCGGTGCGACCATCCTCGGAGCGAGGGAACCTGCTCAACAACGTGATGAGCAAGTCCTTCCTCTACACCTTATTCATGCACCTCGACGTCTTCATACTCGTACTCAGCGTGTCTCTCACCGTGGTCGCCGCCTTCGGCCTGGTGGGCGCGCTTCGCGAGAACATCGCCGTGCTCGAGGCCTACCAGAGCCTGCTGGCCCTCACGATTCTGCTCAACAGCGTCGCGGCCGTCGCCGGCATGCTGATGCCGCAGTCGGCGCGCAACCACCTTAAGCAGGCCGCGTTCGTCGAGTTCATCCAGGGCTATCGGCAGACCGAGTACTTCCAGCACATAATTGACGCGCTCCAGACGTCGATGCGCTGCTGCGGCTTCTCCGAGGACACGTTTCACGACTGGAACCTCAACGAGTACTTCCACTGCGCGTCGGGCAACCCGAGCCGCGAGCGTTGCTCGGTTCCTTTCTCCTGCTGCCGGCAGCGCGTTCTGGGCGTCAACGAGACGTCCGACCAGTCGATGCCGTCCGGGCGCTTCTGCGGCCACGGCGTGCTGCTCATGGACGACCAGGAGGCCTGGAAGCGAGTGTACACGCGCAGTTGCGCCGATGCCGCGCTCACATACGTCATGGACAACCTCGTCGTGTTCATTTGCGTCGTCATGGTGGTCAACATGTTCCTGCTGTTCATGCTCGTCACGTCTGCCGTGTTGCAGGACCAGGTAAACACCATCACGGCCGTCTACGAGGCGTACTACAAGACGCTGGAGCAAGGCCAGGTCGTTATGCAGGAGGCCGGCCTCATCAAGTCTCCCGAAATGCATCACGATAATAAGTCGGCGGACAAGAATCCCGACAAAGCGAACGATAAGGTGCCCGTATAGCGAAGAAGGATGGCAGGTCGAGCTTCTGGCTCTTGCTGAGCCAGCCCCTTCCACACTACCATGTATAGAAGAGGACCTGCACTCTCCCTTTCGCTAATTTTTTTTCGATGCAGGTGTATTTGACTCACTTGCTTTCTGTCTATTTTGTGACTGTTATTTCGCGAACACTTTCTTGTTCCGAACATAAATGCAGATCAGTTGGCACTGGCCTACACTTTGCATTATTCTGTTACGATGTGCAGGTTCTATCATGTAATTAATGGCATTGCTATGTAACACTCTTTGCATAACTGCGTATTTCCCTTTGAAGAAGTTATTTCAGTCACCCACAGCCACACTACCGCACATGGGTCACACACAGGAAAAAACAGACAATATGGTGTCCCATATAAATGCTGACAAACTTCATACATTGGGACACATGCGGCAGTAATCCATGGTCGAGAACCACGTAGCTCAAGGTGTTAACCTCGAGCGTTTAATAGGATGGTGTTTTGGAGTAGTGCAAAACAGGTTTTAATTGGCAATTACGTGCACTAAACCATCTTGCACTTTGCGCGCAGGGCATTATAGCGATCCTATACCCGCACAATATTACACGGCAAAATTCAGACGAGTATTGTTCATCTAGCATAGTGTGTATGTTGTGTATGCCGTGGTAATTCGACGGTACGCCGAAGTGTGCGTCAACGCGATAGCGTTAAAGGGACCCTGAAACGGTTTTTTGAAGTTTTGTCAGCGTTTAGGCAAGAGCATCCCCAAATCATTCACACCAGAAAATGAGCGATGCACCGTGTACCAAGCCGCTACGGACAATTATATCTATACCCTCCTCCTCACCACTTCCTTGCACCCTCAACTCAGACACGCTGGTATCGCCGGCGATCGCAGCGCTCTCATGAACGCACTCGACGGTTTGAGCTTCGCCCAGTCATGGCCTCCGATATTGCGCGCCCACAGGTCGCGCGCTATCTCGGAGGCCCAGTGTGCCCGGCAGCACACCGTCTGGCGACAAAGACGAAGCCCGCAGAGTGGTTGATATCTCATCCAACAGGTGCCGCCACACTACCAGCCGATCTTATTTTATTCTCTGTACTGCGACAACCTGTAAAAGCACGCGAACACACAAAAAGAATTCGAGAACGATCACCGATAAGCCTAAACTTGGGCAATGTGGTTGTGTCTTCAGGGGCGAAGTTACAGCCGCAGACACGTGGATCGTGGCATTGAACAGCGCGACGCTCATTGCAGCGACGAGCTGAAGGGATTCCGTTCGCCAGATGCCTCACAAACATTGCACGATGTCGCAGCTTTGCAAGTCACCAATTGCTAGATATGTGGTACACAACACGGCTAGGGCAATTCATTGTGTCCTAGAAAAGACACCTCGTAATAAACACTGTCGCTCAGCTCACGTAAAGAAGGAGCACGTTGTAACACAGGCAGACGACGCTCGCTGCCCACAGCAGGTTCAGTGACATGGACTGGACATATCCAATCAGATCAACCGCCTGCGTGATGTCGCGATTCCAGTACGACACCATAACGACACGCACTGGCAATGGGCGGGTTGAGAACGTGTTTGGCTGAGCCGCTGTGATCGGTGGCGATTCGCAGCTTTAAAGCCTTGTAATAAATTACACAGTTTACGCACAGAGCCTAAATTGATCTGTAAATGATCCTTGGGACTTGCCCTACCGGCGCAATGTGTTCGTACAAAATCGTCAAAACCGTTTCAGGGTCCCTTTAAAGAGCTTGTTTTGCAGAAATTCCGGTATCGGCGTCGGCGTCGTTGATCGTGAGCGAAACATTAGCGTTGTCCGTGAGCGAAAATTCGAGGTAGATGCAAAAAATAAATAATACAAATGGTCCGTTTGAGTAGGAATCTGCCCAGGCCTTCTGCGTGACGAGCAGAGGTTCTAGCACAGAGCCACCCCATTGCTTGGAATAGTCTGAAAAAAAAAAACCCTATAGAAATATCACGCAGTGCGAGGAGTCTCCTGAACGCATGTAGTGTTGCGTGGCAGAAGCGTGGAATCGCGCCAGGCTTCCGAGCATGTGAATTGTTCAACAAGTGGGTTGTCTAAAGGCCCACCCATTACAATGCGCTCAGACATATTTAATCATCAGCAGCAGCAAAAGCATCAACAAAGTTAGCAGCTGCGTAGGTTCGCGTGTTGCCTTACGGACGCGTAGTGGGTACTTCGCTAATTCGCAAAAGGAATAATTATGGCGTAGTGGGCTATTCACAACTGTACTTGCAGTAGGCATTCTAGAATAGTCTTAAACGGCCAGTGTAACACGCACAGACATTCCATTCCTTGCGCCACGGTTGACCTGTCCACCGAGCAGAGAACCTAGGCGAGCGATTGAGACGGAGCTCGAGCGTCCTCCAAATGTTTCTCCCCACTAACTTGTACACACCGCCAGCAAAGCTGTGCCCACACGATGAGGCTCATACTCAGTGTAAAGTCGTTCTTTTATCGGTACTACAGTATATAGTAACGCTACCTACGCCGGCACGCACTGATGTTTGTTGAACTCGCAAGAACAGGTAAATTCCCACACAGCAACGTCAGGAGCAGTATGCAAGACTCAGCTCCCAGAGTATTAGGCCTACAGCAGTATGCACTGCTCGCGTCGTCATTCAGGACGTTCTGTACGAGGTCTAGTTCATCATAATTGCTGCATGCTCCGACGACGTCATGCTGGGATGGGATTTTCTGTCCCGCCACGACGCCGTAATTCATTGCGCACCAGCCGCATTCGAACTCTCACCGTGCTCACATTTGACGCCGGCAGACAGTTTATCGGCCTTCACCAAAATCCTCGTCAAAGGCGACACCAAAGTGCCTAAAAGCTCCGTCAGCGGCAGCGCCAGTTTACTGCACCAGTCTCTGCGACACAGTGTTGTACGGAACGGCGTTCCAAGGAACGACGTTCCAGGAACTAGTTCCTTTTTGGAGGAACGGAGGAACGCCACCATTCCATTGAGGATCGGTGGAACTGTAACGGTAACTCGTTACGTTTACGTAGGAACGGCATAGGGAACGGCGTTCCTTCTGTAAACGTTCCTTGGCATTTAACAGGCGCCCGCACACAACGCATCATGCAAAACAGCGTGGATGGGCGACCGCGTGAGGCGCAAGAATCTACCGCTCGCCAGTCAATTGACTATGCTGTTGAGGGAGAAGGGAAACCAGTATTTGTGTACAACACGGCAGTACCATCAAGCTCTTGATGGAACGGCTCTTCAACATTGCCAACCAAGTGCTGAAGAGAAAACAGGTTCATCAGTCGGATACCAACATCGAGATGCGACTCTTGCTGAGCGCGAACTAGGGACTTTACTAGGTTGCGAATATGTATCCAGGACATTATTTTCTACTCACACTGCGATATCGAATCAGCACTCATTAAATGCCTATGTATTGTTCTTTTCGATGTGGTTTCCTGTGCAAGAAACTTAATATATTCATATTGGTGCATGTGTGGGATTTTCTATTTGAATACCTGAAGCGCAGTATTCTGACGACGCATTTGAAGACTGACGTGGAAAGGGCCCCATGTCTTGGACTTGTAATAGACGAGTACGAAAGTTGCAGATAGACATGTCTGTAACATGGCGGGTGGTCTCTAAAAAAATTCGTCTTTCATTTTATCTACATATAACCTACTGCCGGCGGTGTCAAATACGTAAAATATATGTAGCTCAATGTTAGCTGTAAATCGCTCACTTTATGTCGCTTCAGTGTTATCCGGCACTATATGTTTATTAAATATTAAAATGTAACATTAATGTAACGGCACGTTCCAATTTTCGAAATGTAACTGGAACGAGTTCCTTTCGCATTGAAGGAACTTGTAACGGGAACTCGTTCCAAGATTGGGTAGGAACGAGGAACGAGCTGTCGTTCCTGTTTTAGAGGAACGTGTACAACACTGCTGCGACACCATTGCACTCCTTTCGCCATCTGACCGCGTTTGCACTAGGAAAGGGTTGCTGGTGCCTTTCTCGACCGTTCAAGTCACTCAGGGTAGCACTGCTATTTTTGTTACCAACCCATCCCCGCACATTGTTACGTTGGTGCGAGGGGAACGTCTCGACAGAGGGGAGGCCCTCGAAAACGCACACGTTCTGGACGCACCCGATGACTCACACTGTACCAGTTCCCGTACCATCAGTGCTGTTTCCACGTCTGATTCATCACCCGCTGATGCATTTGCTCCCTCCATTGCGGACAACCTTACGTCGGTCCAGCGTTCCCAGCTTCTGCGCCTGTTGGAAGAATTTCGTTCTTCTTTCAATGTCGGGCAAACTTCTCCAATGCGGCAGTTTGGGCACGTTGGTAGTCCATCTTGAAAAAACAAGGAGCGCACGAAAAACACGGACGACAAAAATTCACCCATGCACACACGTAGGCGCACACACGTAGGCGCCTATGTGCATGCATATGTGTGACTTTTTGTCGTCCGTGTCTTCCGTGCGCTCTTAGTTTTTTCAAGAAGGCAAACTTCTCTCGGCCGCACGTCCGCTGTTATGCATCGCATCGACACTGGCGCCCAACCACCACTGCGGCAACGTCCATATCGCGTATCTCCAGCAGAGCGTCGTGTAATTAACGAGCAAGTCGACGACATGCTTCGCCGCGACGTTATTCGACCCTCAAACAGTCCGTGGGCGTTTCCTGTCGTTCTCGTTGCCAAGAAGGACGGTTCTGTACGGTTCTGTGTGTACTACTGACTGCTCAACAAGATCACTCGCAAGGATGTTTATCCACTGCCACGAATCGACGACGCGATTGACAGCCTCCACGGAGCAGAATACTTTTCATCTCTCGATTTGCGCTCGGGGTACTGACAAGTACCCATGGCTGATGATGCTCGACCGAAGACAGCCTTTGTCACGCCCGGCGGCTTGTACGAGTTCAACGTCATGCCGTTTAGTCTGTGTAATGCGCCCGCGACATTTGAGCGCATGATGGACACCGTTCTACGCAACTTGAAATGGCACAGTTGCTTATGTTCAGGGCTTAAAGTCTGCCTTCATTGGAGGGGGCCTCATTCAGTGGCAATATATTAGGGGTGTGCGAATATCAAATTTTTCGAATACGAATCGAATACGAATATCCAGCTTCGAATATCGAATCGAATATCGAATATCAAAGGAAGAATGCCTCCACAGTAACGATGTTTCATTTAACATGTAGCTATTTGAAGAAAAAAAAAACATTAAAAGCCTGACTGGCAACACAACACACACTGCTATCTCCAGAACACAATGTCCAGGCTAGCACAATGTACATCACAACACAAGCAAACATCACGGCACAATGAAAGTAATGACTACATGTTATCATGAAGAAATATGAGTTGCTCCACATGATCAGGCAGCATGCGCTGCCTTGTAACAGAGACACCCCCCCCCCTGCCACTGAAAAGCCACGCTCGCTTGAAACAGAGTTACATGGGGCAAAGCTTTGCAGACTGGGGTATCTGAAGGTGCCTACAGTCCGCCGCCAGTCACGTGGGTCACTGTCTTTCTTCAGAAGTGGTCCCGCATAGTGAACGAGTGGTAGTGCGGCACGTTACGGCCGCATAATATTGAAAATGTACGGTTACATGATCGCCAACAGCGCTGCACGTCGGAGATGCACCAGCAATAAATCATACGTATTGGGGCGCTCGTCGCAGGTAGATATCGTGCCTCCGTGTACTTACGATGTTTATCGCTCCTCTCGGCAACGTTTTTAGAGATACGAACGCAGCAGAAATGTGGAAGACGAGTTATTTTATGCATGATAATCGAATCGCATATTCGATTTTTTCGAATATTCGAAGTTATCGAATATTCGAAACTTTTCGAATACATGATTTTCGAATCGAATACGAATATTTCGAGTGTAATATTCGACGAATATTCGAAACTTTCGAATATTCGCACACCCTTACAATATATATATATATATATATATATATATATATATATATATATATATATATATATATATACGCGGTGCGAGCTGGCATACCGAAGAATAAACGCAGGATTTCTAGATATATCTGTCAAGATCCACTTTCGCGGTCGTATTATCCAATTTTGGGCAAAAATGTGATCGTATTAAACGCTTGAAAATGCATTATTTGCGAGGGGTGTTGGCCGGGAATAAAACAAAAACGTATTAGGCTGAAAATCGTATCAACGAGATTCCACTGCATATGTATATATGCTATAGATTAGGCGTTAAGGGAAGTGTTTGCGATGATCACAGTGCAGTGAAGCCAACTGACTCTATACCTGAACAAATGCTTATGAATGCTATACAAATACATATATTATTCCGAATGTATTTCGGGCATTTATTCAATGGTCAGTCCAATCAAGCATTAAATGAAATTATTTTGAGAACATTTTTTCAGAAATAACTCGGGATGTAAAGGCTTAAACATATGTGAGCTCAAAGTAAGCAACAGTAGTTGACTCACTAGATTCAGAACCTCAGGCATAACAATGCTAAATTTTATTTTCACTACCACTTGCCTAATAAATTAGGCAAAAGGGGGGGGGGGGGATTCAAACACCCCCCCCCCAAATTTTGAAATTTTGCTTGCGCATATATACACGCACACATACAAACGCGCGCACGAACATACATAAAGTATGGTTGAACCCCCCCCCCCCCCCCCCACCGAAAAAAATGTGGTTATGCTCCTGTCTCAGTGAATTGCATTCAGCAGTACGACGATACCTGTTTCCTTCTGTTTTGCTGACACCCCGTCAACCAAACATTAGCGATTAAATCATTATTCGGAAAATTGCAGAGTATAATTTCCCGCACAAAGCACTACTGCCAAAAATTCAACTCCAGCACTTGTCAAATGGGTGCCGCAGTGCCACCGTCCGACTGCCGAGGAAGGACTGGGCCCCTTCTTAAAAAATGGAGGGGGGCCGGGCCCCCGTGCCCCCCCCCCCCCCCTGACTTTAAGCCCTGCTTGTGTTACCTGGACGACGTCGTCGTTTTCGCTCTTGACTTCTCTACGCATCTCCAACGTCTGCGGCATGTTTTGACGCGTTTGTGCAACGCCGGCCTCCAACTGAATCTGAAGAAGTGCCGATTTGCAGCACGGCAGCTGACAATCCTAGGCTACGTCGTGTCCAAGGACGGAGTCCTGCCCGATCCGGCCAAGCTTAGGGCCGTGGCCGAATTTCCCAAACCTACGTCCGTCAAAGAACTGCGCAGTTTCGTAGGATTGTGCTCATACTTTCGACGCTTTATAAGCAACTTTGCCACCTTCATATCGCCGCTGACGAAGCTCCTTGGAAGTAATGGGCCCCTAAATTCGTGGTCGTCCGAGTGCGACGACGTGTTCGCAAAACTCCATCGTTTGTTGACGTCTCCTCCCATACCACGCCGCTACGACCCTACGGCCCCAACGGAGGTACACACGGACGCCAGCAGTGTAGGCCTCCACACTGTTCTTGCGCAGCGCAAACCAGGGTTCCCCGAATATGTCGTCGCATACGCAAGTCGTACGCTTACTAGAGCCGAGACCAATTAAACCATCACGGAAAAAGAGTGCCTGGCGATCATCTGGGCCCTTACAAAATTCCGACCTTATCTGTATGGTCGCCCCTTTGATGTCGTCACCGATCATCACGCACTATGCTGGCTGTCGTCATTGAAGGATCCCTTGGGCCGTCTCGCCTGCTGGGCACTTCGCCTGCAAGACTACGACATCCGCGTGCTGTACCGCAACGGACGCCAGCATGCTGACGCCGACGCCCTCTCGCGCTCCCCCTTGCCTGACGACAATGCCTCCTGCTCAGTATCTCACATTGCTGTTTCTTCCATCGACGTTCACACCATCGCTACCGAACAGCGCAAGGATAAATGGATCGCCTCGCTGATAGACTTGCTCACTGATCCGTCGGCAACACCAACCACTGGCGCGTTGCGTCGTCAAGCCCACCCTTTCGCCATTCGTGACGACCTACTGCACCGACGCATTTACAACGCCGACGGCCGCCAGTGGCTACTTGTGATACCCCGCAGTCCGCGTTCTGAAATATGCGAGTCCTTCCACTCTGATCCGCAATGCGCGCACTCTGGGGTATCCAAAACCACGGCCGCTGGCCGTGCCAAAACTTACCACCGCATTCGGCAACGATTCTTCTGGCGAGGGATGTACCGCTACGTGCAGAAGTTCGTTCGCTCCTGCCTCGATTGCAAACGCCGAAAACCTTCAATGCACGTGTCACCAGTCGGTCTACAACCATTACCATGTCCTAACCGTCCGTTTGGGCGCGTGGTCATTAATTTGGATGGACCACTTCCTCTGACGTCGGCTGGTAACCGCTGGGCCATCGTCGCTGTTGACCATCTAACGCGATACGCCGAAACCGCCGCCCTTCTAGCAGTTACAGCGCGCGATGTTGACGCCTTCCTGTTATACCGATTCATACATGCTGCCTCACGGTCCACCCTAGAAGCTTCTCAGCGATCGAGGCCGTGCCTTTTTGTCGGAAGTCGCCGAAGCCATTATCAGAGTGTCATGCTGTTCACTGCAAAACTACTGCTTACCACCCGCAGACGAATGGCCTAACCGAACGCTTTAACCGCACGCTCGGCGACATGCTCTCAATGTACGTCGCCACCGATCACACAAATTGGGATGCCATTCCGCCCTTCGTCACCTACCCCTATAATACCACCCCTCAGAGCACAACTGGTTTTTCACCCTTCTTATTGTACGGAAGGCACCCGTCGCACACCCACGACACGACACTCTCATACAAGCCGGGTCCATCTGAATGTGCGCCTATTTCTGACACAGCCAGGCTTGCTGAAGAGTGTCGCGAGCTTGCCAAGACCTTTAAACGCATGAACAAGAGCAGCAGAAGAGCATTTGCGGCGGCACCACCACTTCTCAGCCCACGCTCCGCCCTGGAGCGCTCGTATGGCTTTCGGCCCCTGCCACTGCAACTGGCCTCTCTTCAAAACTACTGCCGAAATACGAAGGCCCCTACCATGTCGTCGAGCGCACATCCCATGTCAACTACCTGATCGAACCCATGCAACCATCTTCGGACATGCGCCGTCGAGGGCGCGAAGACCTACTATGACACGCTCATAATGACAATCTGTTAGGTCGCCGGGCTGCTCCCTTTTCGTACCCAGGGTAATTGTAGCGAAGCCTTGGAGATGAGTAATGGTTTGCGCTTTCTAGCGCCTTCTAGTGGGTTGTCCTCTCTGGCTTCTCCCGCCCGCGCTGAGTCCGTGTTTTTGCCTTGACTGTCGCCATTGCGCATCGTCGCCAAGTGCCGTCAAATAAACACCTTAACAGCTGGTATAAGAACGTCCAGTGTCATAGCTGTTCTCAAATCGGCCATCTACAGATGTGTCCAACTAATCGCAGAGAACTCAAGACTGCAAACGTGGTGGACTGCTCTGATAGTGACTCTGAATTAGATGTTTACCATGTTATCAATACAGTGCGTTCGGGATATGAAGTGCACCTAAACGTAGAAGGGCAAGACCCCTGCATGCAGATTGATACAGGAGCAGCTGTAACACTAGTTCCTGAGAGTGTGGGGCTGAACGCATTTCCTCATGTCAAGTGCGAGCCATCTGGAGTCACCGTGAAGACATACACTGGGGAACCTGTTCCAGTAAAAGGGCAATGCAACGTTTCCGTTACGATGGGAAAACAGTCTTTGCGACTACCCGCTATTATCGTCCCGGATCACGGCAAGCAGCTGCCTTTGCTGATGGGGCGAAATTGGCTTGAAAGGCTCGGGCTTGACTGGAAAAGTGTGTTTGTTATGAATGTAAGCGACTCTCGCAAGGTAGAGGTGGTGAAAAAAAGTTCCCAGGGGTGTTTTTCAAGCAACCCGGAAAAGTAAAAAACTATCAAGCAAGGATAGTTCTAAGCCAGAATTGTACACCTATTTTTGGCAAGGCCAGAAACGTCCCATTTGCACTTCAAGATAAAGTGGAAGGCGAGCTAGAAAGGCTAGAGAAAAGCGGTGTTATATGCCCTGTAAGTCGGAGCGATTGGGCCACGCCAGTAGTCGTAATTCAAAAGAAAGATGGTTCACTGAGGTTGTGCGGGGACTACAAAGTCACCATAATTTCTGTGTTAGAGACCGACCACTACCCATTGCCTAGACCGGAAGATTGCACTCTGCAATAGCTGGCGGCAAAGTGTTTTGTGTGTGTGGATCTTTCGGCCGCGTATCCGCAGATTCCGCTTACTGCCAAGTCCCGATCACTACTAACCATTAATACGCACATGGGGCTGTTCGAGTTCCAGCGCTTACCATTTGGGGTAGCCAGCGCGCCAGCTATTTTTCAGTCCTTCATGGATGAGGTGCTCAAGGCATACCGAAAGTGGGATGTTACATAGACGACGTCATTGTGTCGGGAAAAGGCGTCACCGATTGTCAAAAAACGTTGGAACTAGTCCTGCAGCGGCTTAGTGACTACAACGTGACACTGAAAGAGGAAAAGTGTCGTTTTTTTTTTTTTCAGAGCACTGTGACTTATCTCGGTCACACTGTGTGCGCTGAAGGTATCTATCCTACGGAAGAAAAGATAAAGGCGATCACAGAAGTGCCAGAGCCCACTTGCCAAACAGAGCTAAAGGCTTGCTAACCTTTTACGCAAAGTTCTTAAGTAACCTTGCCTGCGTGGCCGAGCCATTGTACCGTCTGTTTCGCAAGGGCGAAAAGTGGTCGTGGACACGGGAGTGTAGCGAAGCTTTTGCTTCTACGAAACTGTTACTTGTCAAGAGTAATGTGCTCGCTTTTTACGATGTGGCGAGACCAACTGCTATGTCATGTGATGCTTCGTCGTATGGATTGGGTGCTGTCATTTTTCATTAGACCGCAGAGGGACACGAAAGGCCAGTGGCTTTTGCATCTAGAACACTTAAAGCAGCAGAGAAAAACTATGCTCAGTGCGAGCGCGAAGCATTAGCACTGACGTTTGGGTAAAGAAGAGAGAGAAGAAATAGTAGAAATTCCACTGCTCGGAATTCCACTGCTCGGAATATTAGGCTACGACAAGCCTGTGCCTGCGCTTGCTGCAGCTCGAATGCAAAGATGGGCAATTACCCTGGCAGCGTACAAATATAAACTAAAATACCGAAAAGGAAGAGATGTTCACGTGGCTGACGCTTGGTATCGGCTTCCACGGCCTATTGTAGCGGCCGACGAGCCTTCCGAGTGTCTCTTGCTATTTGACAGCATGCCCCTCAAACCGGATGACGTGGTGCGAGCCACACGACATGACCCCACCTCTTCTCGCGTGACGCACTTCATTCTGAATGGATGGCCTTCAGAGTGCTCTGAAACATTTAGACCATTTTATTCCCTGCGCTATGAGCTATCAGTAGAGCAAGAATGCATAACTTGAGGATCAAGGGTGATCATACCGGAGAAGCTGCAGCTACAGGTCTTGCAGCTATTGCCACAAGGACCACCCGGGATCTAGTCGCATGAAAGCGTAGCAAGAAGCTTGTGTGGTGGCCTGGCCTTGACCTTTCGGTTGAGAGATACGTTCGACAATGTAACGTGTGTCAGGCAATTCAAAAAGGTGCTTCACCGGTTCCTTGTCACAACTGTGAGTGAGTGGACAACTGTGAGTGAATTATGGGACAGAAGAATCACGCTTTATACAAAAATCAATCTGCACTGCAGCTTTCTTGAAACTCTAGGCAGACTTTAGAGTCGATGCACAAAGTTCCATCTTTTCCCGGAACTTCTGCATTACTTCTGCCATGAATTCGCACCGACAATGTTACGCAAGTGAACTTATACCGTATTTACTTGTTGTTGTTTTTTTACTCTTATTCTCTAAGTCGAAGCGCAACTGCCTCTACTCTGTGACAAGCCTTCTCGTCGGGTACTAACCAGCTGTTGCCACTTATGGCATCAGCGTTCGCCACCCCTTTGGCCCTAGTGAAAGAGAGGGAGAGAGAGAGAGAGATAAACACCTTATTTACAAGGTAGCTAAGAAGAGGCGCCTGAAGCCCTAACCACGACGCACTTTTTTCTTCTTTTTTTTTTTGTCGTGACGCGCCATCAATGTATTACGGAGACGACGCTATTCGATGTTCTATATAAAGTAATAAATGTGCACTACATTTTATGTAAACATCTTTGTTATTCAAATAAAGTTTGCACTTCAAGTATCACCATTCGTTATATTGGTTGGTAGTTTGGATATACATCAGTTCTGTGTGAACTTCGCGCACGACGTCTAAATGCTTGCTCCGCTTGAATTTACGTAATGAGCGGGCGATATAGAGAAACTAAAGTACATTTTCTACGGCGTCCAAAACCAGTCGCAATCTTCGTTTATAACTGCTAGTGATTGAGTTCGGTCACTTTAGTCGAAACCGACGACCCATTTTAGACCGAACTTACACCAACCTTAATAATATGACCTTATTCTGGTTAATGCCCTATAGAGTGGGTGTGGTGCCAGTAGATCGAAGTGTCTACACCTACAATCGAAACCAAAAAGAGAGAAAGGTAAGCAGCAAGCGTGTCACCTTCGGCGGAGGAAGAAGAAGAAGAAAAATGACGAAGAGTAAGGACGTCCGGACGGCTACAGCAGCCGCAACCTCGCAGTTTACGCAGACATTGACGCGACACGCGGAAACATCGGCACCTGTCACAGAAGCAACCTCAAGTGGAACGCGAGCGGAGTCTCTCGACAACCACCCGTATCCACACCGAGCTAAGGACTCGCGGCATCATCGTGGGCGTCAACCTGGTCATCGTGCTACTGTCGCTGGTCGCGCTCTGGGTGCGCCGCCTACTCATACGCGGTGCGACCGTCCTCGGAGCGAGGGAACCTGCTCAACAACGTGATGCGCAAGTCCTTCCTCTATACCTTATTCATGCACCTCGACGTCTTCATACTCGTACTCAGCGTGTCTCTCACCGTGGTCGCCGCCTTCGGCCTGGTGGGCGCGCTTCGCGAGAACATCGCCGTGCTCGAGGCCTACCAGAGCCTGCTGGCCCTCACGATCCTGCTCAACAGCGTCGCTGCCGTCGCCGGCACGCTGATGCCGCAGTCGGCGCGCAACCACCTCAGGCAGACCGCATTCGTCGAGTTCATCCAGGGCTACCGGCAGACCGAGTACTTCCAGCACATGATGGACGCGCTCCAGAAGTCGATGCGCTGCTGCGGCTTCTCCGAGGACACGTTCCGCGACTGGAACCTCAACGAGTACTTCCACTGCGCGTCGGGAAACCCGAGCCGCGAGCGTTGCTCGGTTCCTTTCTCCTGCCTGCCGGAGCCGCGTTCTGAGCGTCAATGAGACGTCCGACCAGTCGATGCCGTCCGGGCGCTTCTGCGGCCACGGCGTTCTGCTCATGGACGACCAGGAGGCCTGGCGGCGAGTGTACACGCGCAGTTGCGCCGACGCCGCGCTCACATACGTCATGGACAACCTCGTCGTTTTCATTTGCGTCGGCATGGTGCTCAACATGTTCCTTCTGTTCATGCTCATCACGTCCGTCGTGTTGCAGGACCAGATACACACCATCACGGCCGTCTACGAGGCGTACTACAAGACGCTGGAGGAAGGCCAGGTCGTCATGCAGGAGGCCGGCATCATCAAGTTGCCCGAAACGCCTCACGACAACAAGTCGATGGACAAGAATCCCGACAAAGCAAACGATAAGGTGCCTGTGTAGCGAGGAAGGACGGCAGGTCGAGCTGCTGGCTCTTGCTGAGCCGGCCCCTTCCACACGGCGAACTATAGAGCGTCTGCGCTCTTCCTTTGGCTAATTTTTTTTCGATGCAGGTGTATTTGACTGGCTTGCTTCTGTCTATTTTCTGACTTTTATTTCGCGAACACTTTCTTGTTACGGACATAAATGCGGATCAATTGGCATTGGCCTCCACTTTGCATTATTCTGTTATGATGTGTAGGTTCTGTCATTTAATTAATGCATTGCTATGTAGCACTCTTTGCATAATTGCACATTTCCCTTTGAAGAATTTATTTCAGTCACCCACAGCCACACTGCCGCACATGGGTCACACACAGAGGAAACAGGACACTATTACTGTCGCGTATGAACGCTGAACGACTTCATACAGAGGACACATGCGGCACTAACCCATGGTCGAGAAACACGTAGCTCAAGGTGTTAACCTCGAGCGGTCAATAGGACGGTTTTGGGGGGGGGGTGCAAAACAGGTTTAATTGTCAGTTACCTGCGCTATACCATCGTGGACATTACGCGCAGGGCATTAAAGCGATACTTACCCGCATAATATTACACGACAAAATTCAGACGAGTGTTGGTTCATCAGCATAGTGTGTTGTTGTGTATGCCGTGATAATTCGACGATACAACGAAGTCTGTATTAACGCGATAGCGGTTAACGAGTCGTTTTGCAGAAATTACGGTATCGGTGTCGTCGTCGGTGTTGCCCGTCGATGGTTGGAGCGAAACATTAGCGTTGTCCGTAAGCGAAACATTAGCGTTGTCTGTGAGCGAAAATTCGAGATAGATGCCAAAACAAATAATACAAATGGTCGGTTTGAGTAGGAATCTAGCCCAGGCCTTCTGCCTGGCAAGCAGGTGTTCTACCACAGAGCCACCCCATTGCTTGAAACAGTCTTTGAAAAAAAAAAACACTACATGAATGTCATGTAGTGAAGGACACGGGCGTAGCCAGGGGGGGGGGGGGGTTGGGGGGGGTCCAACCCCCCCCCCCCCAAAATTTTTCAGTTTGCTTGCGTATATATACCCGCGCACATACAAACGCACTCACGAACATACATAAAGTATGGGTGAACCCCCCCCCCCCCCCCCCCCCCGAAAAAACTTTTGGCTACGCCCCTGGTGAAGGAGTCTCCTTAACGCATGTAATATTGCGTGGCAGAAGCGTAGTATTGCGCCAGGCGTCCGAACATTGTGAAGTGTTCAACGAGTGGGTTGTTTAAAGGCCCACCCGTTACAAAGCGCTCGGACATATTTAATCATCATCAGCAGCAGGCAAGAGCATCAAAAAGTGAGCAGCTGCGTAGGTGCGCGCGTGCCTTACGTACACGTAGTGGGTACTTCGCTAATTCGTAAAAGTAATAATATGGCCGTAGTTGGCTCTTCGCAACTGTACTTGCAGTAGGCATTCTAGAATAGTTTTAAACGGCCAGTGTAACACGCACAGACATTCCATTCCTTGCGCCACGGTTGACCTGTCCACCAAGCAGAGAAGCTAGGCCAGCGATTGCGACGAAGCTCGAGCGTCCTCCAAATGTTTCCCCCACTAACTTTTACACACCGCCCGCTAAGCTGTGCTCACACGACGAGGCTCATGCTCAGTGTAAGTCGTTCTTTTATCGGTACTATAGTATATAGCAACGCTACCTACGCCGACACGCGCTGAAGTTTGTTGAACTCTCAAGAACAGGTAAATTTCCACACAGCAATGTCAGGAGCAGTACACAGGACTCAGCTCGATATGGCCCCTAACTAGGCGCACAAATGCCCCAGGCTTTGCAGCAGATAAATTTCTAGAAGAAAGAGGCCTTGTTTTTAGGCGAGTCATTACTCACAATCACGGCCAGCGAGAGGACACCATACAGTAGGAGGGTCGTCCCCGCGGTGCCCGTGCCGGGGATAGGCGAAAGTTTTGCATATCCGAAGAGCGCCGACTTCAGCGCCGACAGTCATCGCGACAGCACCTAACTAGGATGAATGTCGCTGTGACCGTAAAGCGCCTGCAACCCCCTAGAGAGAAGGGAGCGGGGTGGTTGAAAGAGGCGCCTGGCTGAGTGGACTACGGTGTCCGCTGTCTCCTTTAAACACGCAGCTATACGATCGCGCAGGCAACGTAAGTGTCAATCGATATATCTGGGAAAATTGCAATACATAGCACGTAAAATGAGACAAAATGTTGTAAGCACTACCACCTTTACCATATCCTGGCTGCTAAAAAAAAAGAACACCGAGTGTTGTTTTATGTACAATATGTCCTTGTTGATTTTAAGCAAATCGTTTAATCGCTTAATCATTTACATCGCTTCATCATGTTCTTGGAGATCTCTCAGAATTTGAAGTGCATTACAGTATTACGGTATCTCCAGAACTGGCCCGATCTTGCGGCCACCTTAAGGCGCCTTCCGCGATTAGGATAAAGGTCTGGATCCATATGAAACAAGACCTCGCCAGCGGCAAGGCCCGAACTTGAACACAACTGTTCACTGCCGATTTCGCCACGGACGCACGTACCCCTCGAGCTAAGCGCGCTCCGCTGTCGCATGCTAAAACGATTTGCCGATCGCGCAACGTTTCATATGCTATATACTAAACATGGCTATGCTATGCTGTATCCTCTCCTCTCATCCTTCCCCTCCCACCCTCATTTCCCTTTCCCGCTACTTACTATATCCATACATCGCTATGCTATACATGGTTTTGCCTGCGTGACGTCATGCATGGATATTCTCTGATTTACCCTCTCCCCTCACCATTCCCGCCTCTTTGCTATACTATACTACATGGCTACGAATACACGGTTTTGCCGAGTGACGCCAAGCGACGGCATGAGATAATCGATTACATTAAAAGACATGAGACGACAGCCCGGGCCCCCAAAGTGATCCGCACTTAAAATATAGATGCTCGACCAGCCCCGTTCCCCCAGATTGCTAAACTTTTCGGCACCAATTACTAGCTTCATACTGTTCAGACATGCAGCATACTGCTGTAACGAACCTTCCGTAAATAAACTTCCAAATTTTAACTACAAGAGTGACAGATTGACTTGTGCACCCCTCCTCCACATTTAGTTGGGAAGAAAAAAAAAACAAGATAGCAGGTGGTTACCGCAAGGAGTTGATAAATGGCTCTCCCAACGAAATTCGAACATGCATATTTTTCACATTTGTGAAGCAAGGGCTTTCTAAAGTACCATGGGTATTGCTATGACTAATATACATGCTGCCACGTATGCGCCTATCATTTTATACACAGTGTAAATTTGACAAGTCAGAAACCTGTAGCAAGGCACATATTTTCTTTACTTAGATACGTCTACACTAGCAGCTTCATTATGAAAACCGTCAATTGTTTTCCTTATAGCATTTCAGGATGTTTCTTTGGACTTTCATTATAATTTTCAAGAACTGCCTCAGCTATTATTTCCGCTTTACTTCAATTCAGAACTCCAATGAGTTGATGATAATTTAATGCACTACAGGACATGCTATGACTGACGCGTCCTGAAATAAAACGTTAGACGTACCGAAAAGGTCCAAATTTCTGACGCTATATAAAGAAAGATCAAAAGTTTCGTCCAGAGGTCGCGCACAATACGTTTTCGAGGCACCTAACTTGCAAAGCAGATGGAAGCGCCAGTCTTTCTAATTACAGCGCTCGACGCCAGGGTAACAAATATCTCTCAAATATCGGATCCCTAACGCGCACTCAACCTACAGTCATACAACTCCGAATGAGGCCCCGCCCAGACGACCGAAGCACAGCATCCGATCGCCTCCGCGACTAAAAAAAAAATAGTCCCGCTCATGCAGTCGGCAATGTTCTCCGAAGGCGGGTCCCCGGCTAGTTGGCTCATGACGTCAGTCTGGAGTGCACTCCCATTGGTTCAGGCTTGTGTGCATCCGCCTTTCAGGAGGAAATGCCGCGGACTTCTAAAGGTGTATCCGACCATAAGTGCCTAAATGCATATTTCCTTCTGCCTGTCATTGTATTATGACCATCGCATACACACACAGATAGAATTTAATCAGCAGCCTCGCTCACCTGCAGAAATTCACAGCCTATGGGCCACTGCAAAGGCTGTTTAACATATCGAAGGGGCAAATGAACTACTAATAAAAAGAAAATACTTTATTATTTCGAGTTGGTTGACAGACACAATGCAGGATCTGAAACTCTTAGGCGACTTCTCTTTGAGTGCAGTATTAGATCAAACATGCATTTGGCGTAGATTCACAACCTCATAAAAAGAAACATCCGATTTTACACGAGACAGTTTGGGGAGAACATTCAAGAAGCACAGCGGAGGTTCCGAGCAGCAATATTTTAGTAAACGTCATTATTGTGGCGAACATTCGGAACTGTGACAACTTTTATGAATATATTAACTACATCTCGCTAATTGACATTTTGTTAGACTATTGCGCATTGCGGGAAATGCCACAAAAGGCAGATATACAAACGGAGCAGCAAATCATTTCGCCATATTTCTTTAATTCGTTTCCCTGGGGATGTACTTCTCAAAGCTGGAGCTATTGGTACAGGATGCTTTTAACTGTGCAATGGCAAGCTTCAATTTTGCAGCTATAACATATGCCTCGTAAAGTTATGTGAAAAACTAGCAAAGTTTTCCTAATGAATAAACCAAAAGCTATCGCACAGTTCATCGACAACCGCAGATTAAAAAAACACACACACACACTCTCAGCTCTGCTGCAGCGTGTTTTATATACAAATTAAGATTTCCCTGAAACACATGTAATAAAGAAGCTGCAATCGCCAAATGCAGCAAAACTCAATCACGCACACAAGTAAACAATTTAAATGATCAGCTGTACTGTTCGTTGTCTATTACAATCAATATATATTAGCTTAAAGGGACACTAAAGGCAAATATTAAGTCGACGTTGATTGTTGAAATAGCGGTCCAGAAACCTCGTAGTGCTACTTTTATGCCAAGGAAGTGCTTATTTTGAAATAAAATCACGTTTTAGTGGTCCGCATCGCGTTAGCGCACTTCAAGGTCACCCGCCTGAAATCAGACTGTCATACGTCACTGCTGCCATGCCCAACGTTGCCCGCCTTTACTGCGCGGCCGCCGACACTAGTAGCAGCAGAGCGAAGTAGCGGGACCCACAGCAGCAACAAACGGCCATCGAAGCTCTGACTTTCTGTCAGAGTGACTTTCACGAGCGCGCAAAACAAACGCGGCAGTACGCGATCCCGAAACTACCACCGAGACGCGACCGCGTGAGCGAAGCAGGGCGCCTGGCGAAGCGTAGTTCGGCGAAAAACGGAACCTTTGAACCAGGCGCGCCGTTCCCCATGGCAACGCTACAGAGGTTCTTTTTTCCATGAATCAAACGGAAACAAACAGCATTTTTATTACGTCTTTTGATGCACGGAAGGTTCTTTTTTTATTGCTGCTAGTTTGATTACTAGCGATTTATTGTAGGCAGACTCTCATACGTCATCGGGATCACTTCGAAAATGTCCCACTCGTGGCGCTCATCATGTGATACAAAAATAAATAATGGGGAAAAATAACGTCATTATGCCTTAAGAGGCAGAGAGATGGACCGTGAATTTATAATTTTTTGGTATAATAACATAGATTTAATCAATGAAGATAAGGTATTAGGCCAACATGAAACAAGGAAGGTTTTTTTTTTCTTTTTTACTTCTTCTTCGAGCCTGGTGGCAGACATGTCACCGCCCCGTTATAAAAGGAACGCTCATAGCATCCATCCATCCCATTCAGCTTAATTTCTCGGTAAGTAGAGCACTGCTGTCGATAATATTGCCGTTATAGAAGTTGTCATACATTGAGCTTTCCCTCTGACGTAAATTGTTATTTGCCTTTAGTGTCTCTTTAAAGGGGCTCTCCTGCACTTTTTGTAGCAATCATCTAATAACCTCGCTATCCGTGCTTACTTCCTCAAGAATCGATTGCAGCAAAATGTTTTCGAATCCGTAATGTGCGGGCTGCGTTACAAAGACTGGTCGCATCTTAGTATCTCCTTTCGTCCAGACGAACACGCTCAAAGCTACACAGGGGTGGATGACAAAGAGGCAAGAATACACGTCAGCGCGCGTCAATGCCCTGAGCACTTTCTTTTCCGTTTTCCTTTGAACACGCCAGTTCACTTTCAGCGTGATCATGAGCTCGCCAGTATAATTCTATAGCATGCAATTATAGCGCTATAGAGAGAGAGAGAAAAGTTAAAAACATTTTTTGTTTGCTCTTTCCGTGAGAATATCGGGTTCGAACACGCAGGCATTATAAGAAATGTACCCGTTTTTGTAAAAGACAACCCTGTATAGGACTATATAGCGCGCGCGGCGCGTGTCCGCGGAGACATCCCGTGGCGGCCGCGGTAACAATGCAGCCAACGAATGCTCTAATCAGCCAATGGCCGTCTCTCTCCCCCTATGACGTAGTCTGACCAGGCTATTACAATTTGCCGAAAGAAGAGCGAGCGATTTCCAGCAGCATTTGAAGCGTAATTGCAAATTACTTGCAGCGTGCAGTGCTATAATAGTTTGCTCACGCGTTCACAGGAGCCTCAACTACCAATCGGCTGTGTTTTCTCACCATCTTCGAAAGTGTTGCAGGGCCCTTTTAGCCAAGATCATAATAATCAAAAAGCAGTATGCCTGTTGTTAAGGTATTTATTTATTGGTGAACCCGCTGGAGTTTGTAATACACGGTACTGCAAATGTGAACAGACGCCCTTCACTTTTATTATCCATACATATTGTGGTGCTATTACTCAAACAACCTTGCACATGACATCTGAACTACCAGGATACTGAACACACACCATGACTATATATCATAACCTGTTGGCAAATCAATTCTGAAGAAAATTTTATCAAAAAGACGTCTACTTTAGGTTCTGGCCAGCCAAGATGGCGTTGCATATGGGTGTGATATGCGCATCTGACATTCAGAGACTGAAAGCCGCGCATGTGGGCCACTGAAGTTCCAAGTGATGATGAACAGCAGCTTCATTCTTTAAGCTGAACAACACTACGGCAAGCAAGCCCTTGTAGTGCAGTGTATGCGAAGATGCATATGCAAAATGCTGTAATTGCAGTACTAGTTCAATCCACTACATTTTAGCTGTTTGAGGATGTTTTTGAGGGTTTCCGAACTTTAAAATGCGAAATAACTTGTGGACAAAGAAAAAAGCACAGCAGGAAACCGTATTACATCACAAACTTGGGACATGCAAGTCAATTTACACTTACCAGCCACGCATTTCTTCAAGCGACATAAAGCAAACGAGCAAACAATATTACTCCATAAGGGGCCAACACAGGCCCGTAGCAGGGGGTGCCTAGCCCCCCCCCCCCTCCGAAATTCTGATGGAGGAGGTGTTTTACCGAAAATAATGAAAATAGCTGCTTGTCTAAAATAGTCAAGGCCTTCAGCAACTGGGGCCCCCTCCTACCCCCCAAAAAATTTCTGGTTATGGGCCTCGGCCAACAGTTATTGTCATTCATGCTATTCCACTGTTAAAATTGTTTGCCAGAACCAGCAACACACCAAGAGTAGCAGCCACGAGTCTAGCTTAGAATCAGCCACATTGCTTTATTACAACAAAACGAGTTTCGAATGTTTTGCCGCACCCGCCAATCTTCATGATGTCTAGGATGCCTTTTAACTAACGTTGTTAGCGTTATGACAGCCTTCCACGGGGTGCCCTCTCATTTGAAGCTATTCTAAGTCATAAAAGTCACCAAGTTGCCTAATTAAAGCTGAGTGGCCCAATACTTGCTGGTGAGTATATGTAAAGTCAAGAAATACTTATTGTTAGAGGACGTAGTGTATTTGCATAAAACATCCTCCGCCTATGTGTGATTTCTCATGCTGGGTAACAATATGTCATTGACTGTTTCCAACTATGATAAATGCAGTAATTAGGCACCTTAATGATGAACCTACAAAAGTAATAATACATGAGAGAAAGACTGGCCCATTTCAAACGGAGTTACAAATGGAATGTACATCAATCAACAGCCATCCCACAAGAGACCACCACATTACTCAATGGCAAACATGGATGTTCCACAGGCTGCACATAATTTAGTATAAGATTACAACAAAATCAGTGGCACTTCAGAAGGCTACATAAGGTTGAGATATATCTAGCAAATATGTTTTATATGCCTAGAGTCTAGCAATCAGAACACACACACCCAAAAAAAAACAAATAGTACACTCATTTCATTGCACTCACTTGTTCACAAACAAGAACTCTCATTGAAAAATATACATATATTTGTAGAGGATTTATAAGAACCGAGTAGCATATTTTTTAAGTGCACTTCAATAAAATGATAAAATTAACATAACCACTACTGGACTTGTACATTTCACTGATTAGCTTTTTTTTATGTTTTCACCACGCAATAACTGCCTTGAATTAATGAGTGCTGAGCAACACAGCCACATGTCAAGATGGCACAATATTTCGTTATCAACTAAACAACTGCATCACATTGATTTAAAATTTTCTTAACCAATACTTTTGTTTTTTTCTGTATTACATACTCGTGTTTTGTCATACTTACTGTACTCCGACCATTCTCTATTTTTATTTTGTACTTGCATTGACCTGCACAATTAGCTGAGTTTTTCAAATACCTCTACATTTCTATATTATGCATGAAATAAATATATGGTTGAAATGACGTGCCAGAACATTTTGCGCTGTGTTCACTAAAATTGTAAAAACTCTGCTAACATCTAAATATGCACACCATGAGAAAGCATATATATCTTAAAAGCTTTATACGTGCGTGCCTGCATTTTCACTGTTGATTTATGACGTAATAGTCACAGTACAGTACCCTAATTTCTTTTTATCATCTTTTTATTGACTTGCTTCTCTTACATCTATATTACTTCATTTCTTTAACATGTACATATCACCAAATATATCTGGTATTTCCAGATGCATTTTTATCTAGCATGCTATCGCTACAATGTTCTCTATTTTTAATTCATGTCTCTATTGTTCATAAGCTTTTATAATTTCTTCTTGCACTGTTGTACGGTAGTAGAAGCCCCACTCACCCAACGGTTAAAAACAGAGGCCTGTGAAAAATTTTTAATGAACAAATATATATAAGCTGCTTAGCTTCCTCTTCCTGTGCATCCTCTCTAAAAAAAAACGCCAGGCCTGCGCTGAAACCGCAGCGCAGTCACAGCGAAAGCTGGAAGAGCGGCGCTTCTAGAGCCCGTTGTAAGCTCCCTTGAGGCTACTAATACAAGTACACTAGCAAGGTACCCACTGTGCTTAAATAACAATATTTATGAAGTTGGGAAGCAGCTACTAAGCCATTATTCGTCATTCAGCGGAGAAGCGAGGCACCAGCTTACCGTCTGTAATGCATTATGTTCACTTTGTTGAAGCGACGACTGATGACGATGAAGAATTATGGCTCAGCCCTTTGTAATGGGTTGGAAGCTTTAAGCGGCCCACCAGTTATGTAATTTGCATTGGATGACGCCCGGTCGCTATTTCCCTCTCCCGTCATGCTGTAAACATACGTTGTCGTGGGAGAGAGACGGGGGGGGGGGGGCGAAGAACTTTACTGAGACCCCGAAGAAATGGATCATGCGCTTATGGGCCTCATTGGCAACCAATACAAGTGCACTTGCGAGAAACCCACTACGCTATAAATCATTGTAATTTTTGAGAAGCAGGGCAGCAGGCACTGTGCCATTTTCGTCATTCTACGGAGAGCCGTGGTACCTGCTAAACGCATGTAAGGCATTATGCGCACTTTGTTGATGTTGTGCCTGATGACGACGAAGAATTATGGCAGAGCCCTTTGTAATGGGTTGGAAGCATTCAACAACCTACTCGTTGCGCAATTCGCATTGTGTGACGCCTGGTTACAGAATTCGCGTTGTGCGACGCTTGGTGCTTATTTTACACTTCTACCACGCTATATCGCATATGCTAATGTGGTTCCTTCCCGACATCAAGCCTGTATAGAACCTTTTTGCAATGCAGTTTCAAGCACCGGCGTGGCTCAGAGGTTGAATACTGGGCTCCCACGCAGAGGGCCCAGGTTCGAACCTCGTTCCATCCTGGTTTTTTTTATTATTTCGAGCGATATGGTTACAGACACCGGCGGCGGCGGCGGCGGCGGCTGACAACTACGGCGCCAAAAACGGCCGGTGAAATGATCTCATAACAGCTTTCGCTGTAAAATACGAGGGCATAGAAGAGTACACTGCACACTTTTATGCCTTGCTTATGTAAATTCTAGTAGTAGTAGTAGTAGTAGTAGTAGTAGTAGTAGTAGTAGTAGTAGTAGTAGTAGTATCTGGCAACCATGGGAATAGCAGCATGAAAGATCACGTTAAATATAGGAAAAAAGCAACCAAATTTTGCATGGTGCTGGCCAAAAGAATACGGAAATGACGCATGAAGTTGCAACTAGAGAACTCAGTGGTGTGGTACAACGAGCAAAGCTAGAAAAGAAACTGAGAAGTCCAGGTCAAGTTTCACACCTGTTCCATGTGAAATATTTAAAACTTTTATAAATCACTCAAAATATGAAGAAAATCAAGACTGCTATGTGGTTACTCTATATTCACTTTCTCTACTTGTTTCGGACTAAACGATCAGAAGAAAGGTTTGAAATCAATGTGAAGCAGTCTCACAAAGTAGTTAATGCACCTCAATGCTTCTCTGAAAACATTATATAAAAACATTTTCTGCACAGGAGTGCGCGTAACTGTGCGATACCTGCAAGTACAGGCTGCATAGGAGCCCACACAATTGTCTCATTTCTGTGCTTGCCTAAAACGTGTATACCTCTGACACCTGCAAATTTTTTATCAGAAGATCTTGATGCAGGAGACAATCATACACACCCTAGCTACATTTTTCAAATGCTTCGTTCAACGGCAGTCATACGTGACTATAATCAACACATATATTCCACACGGAGAGCATTAATTACTGAACATAATGGCATAAACCTAGCATGTTTTTGTTCAATATAAGCTCGTAACAAAAAATGGTGATAAAAAATCTTGTTCTAGGGAAGGTATTTTTGTGTCAGATGCTATGGTTATATTCGTTTGATTGTATCTTAACTTACATATAATTGTTTATATTTTAACCATTTTTTTATTTTGTTTAATCAACCAGAGTGAAATGAGTAGCCATTGCCAACAAATGGGAACAATGGCTTACGCTTATCTAGCTCTCAATAATAAAGAAAAAGAAGACATTCATTCTTTACAACAGAGCTGTTATGGTTGAGGTTTGCCGTGTGTCGTACATAGAAAACTATCATCATCATGAACGAGCACACGCTCAATAACCGCCTACGCATTTTGTACAGATGATTAACAAGAGAAGCTGAAACGTACTGGGATTTGCCGAATTTCTGTTGCACACATGCACTATAGGAATTTTACAGCAGGGACTGTTATGGTCAAGGTTTGCCATGTGTCGTAGATGGAAACGATCATCATCATGAACCGGCACGCACTGAATGACCGCCCCTGTACAGAGGGTTAACAAAAGATGCTGAAACGTACTGGGATTTGCCGAATTTCTGTGGCACACACGCACTATAGGAATTTTACAGCAGGACTGTTATGGTCAAGGTTTGCCATGTGTCGTAGATGGAAAACGATCATCATCATGAACCGGCACGCACTGAATGACCGCCCAAGCATTCTGTACAGATGGTTAACAAAAGATACTGAAACGTGCCCACCAGCTCTGCTGTGACCCAGCCTTGCATGACTTAGTGGAAGCTGCGCTAATTTTTCAATGTGCAAGACTGGAATGAGGCTCATGAGCTGGCTACATTCACTTCCCTATGTAACCTTCAAAATATTTTTATTCCACTCTGCATGGCCAAATAATGTATACACAGAAAATGTATGCTCAGTAGTTGGGAAGCAAGGCGAACTGCTATTGCATATTGAGGTGTAGCAGCACAGTGCACGTGAACATAGGAAAGTGCACACAATCCACAGACAAAATGGCATGAAAAAAAAATATCGAGAAGGTTAGTCATTCCATGTTAACTGTAATCTATTCACCAAAGCACGCTCAGAGATTTTTCAATTGTGCGCATTGAGAGAACCCTAACATCAGAACTGGTAATTTGCTATTTTGACGAAAACACACCTACTGTCATGCACACAGCTACTCGAGGTTAAACATTGATGTTATTCTAATTTTTTCTACATTGATATTGATGTTATTGTCAGAGAGTCGTTGCAAGCGACAGTTGCAAGTAGACAAATGCAGATATTTGTACCATTTATGGCCGGGAGTTTGTGGCTGTCGATTGGCCCGTACTGAAGTTTCGCATGCCATCTTCATGGATACCATTTCACCAGTAATTTATTCAAGCATTATGCACGCATTTCAAACTCAAGAACTCAAGTCCAGACCCAACTGCTGCATCACAGTATAAAGTATCACGGGCACTTGGTTTCAATTTTGTGTCTTCTCTTGACCTCTTCTAACTTCACACAGTCAACTTACATGACCCACTGCACTGCTTAATCAACAAGTATTTATTGTTAGGTGTTGTATGATGATCATCAATGCATTAGGATGCCCATTTTCTCAATGGTAATTCGACTGATAGAACTGTATTGCCTTTAGAGAGACAGAGAGAGTGGGTTTGTATGTGCACTCATGTCTGCATACTTCTACATCCAAGTCAGCTGCAATTAATTGCACTTAAGTTTTAAATGCACTTAGAAATCACTTGAAATGCACCTAAAAATAGGTGCTTAGTCCACATGTCAGGTTAGCACTACCAAGTCGCCCAGTTTACTGGTCTTCACAGGTCTTCTCTTCCAGGCTTGCCCTAGCTCAAGCCCTATTATTTCAAGTCGCATTCTGCTAGTGTGGCCAGAGACACTACAGTAAACCTTATGTTAAACACTGATAAAGGACCATACGGAAAGTGGAGAAGTGGGTAACTTTCAAGTAATATAAGACAAGTTTTTACTGCCTTGAAATAACCTTATGGCCTTTCCTGTATGTGGCGAGACAAAGTGGCATTTACACCGGCCTATTCACAAGCTAGATGGTCCCCTAATTAGTGTTTCTACATTTCCTTAACATCTAGCATCGGCAGTTTACAACAGGTTAATATCTCTAGAAGCATTGTGAAAGTGTCAGTACATCACATGACATTCCTTTGTACATTTAAAAAACATCAGGAAAAGATGCTATTTGTTTTCTGAAGTCCACGTGATCTATTGCTAGCCTTAAACACAGACAAGAGACAGTAATGGCACCTTCAAATGTCAGATTTGTCAAGGCCAGGCATTCCAGCTGTGTTTTGAGTACATAAAATCAGGCTCTAAGCGCAGTAGTCGTCCCAAAGCCCAAGTTTGATCAGCATGACATGTATCAAGTTGTAGCCTGTTTCTTTCATTTTTAGCTGCTCCGCACAGCCTTTAAATTTCCCTATGTTCAGAGATGAGGAAATATTTGGTGTTCAGTCTAATATTTCAAGGTTGATTTTATCAAAGATGTTCAGAATTAAAATAAGGCATTTGAACAACCCGATTCACAGACTTTATTACACGTAACAGAACAAACTAGTCTTGCGATAAAGCTTAGTTCTCAGTTTACGCACTATTTACCGTTTTGTTGGTGCTACTTGAAATTACTTGAAAATGCCAGAAGCTTAACCCTAGCACCACTGGGAAGATATAGACTCAGCGGTGAACAGAATCACCCGCATGAAATGCACTGTTGGCGTCGTGGCATGAAATCCACATGAAACGCCAAATGGAAGAGCATCGTCAAACTGTGCAACTACAACTGCTGCCATCTGAAAAGACTAGAATAAATGACCATAGACTGGAATTCAGTTAATCAGTCAAGTACCTTGACCTGTGAACATTCACGCGGGAATTACAAAATAGATTATGGATGCAGTTCAAAGCCATCAGTCCCAATTTCTCTGCATGCCCAGGCTATGCACAAATAATACCGCAACATAAGTCAATGGTAACATAACACCATGAGATTAAAATACCCATTCAACATTAACATCATTAACGTGATTTGCCACCTCCCTGTCCTTCCATTTTTCTTTCCCTCCTCCTCCTCCTCCTCCAAATGGTGTATAAAATATGCGAAACCTCATAAACACTTTTCGAATAGTTGACATAGAAATGAACTCAGCCAGCAATATTTTTACTCGGTCATGAAAAAGAAAAAGCCAGGCAAGCAAAATTTTTGTATCAGGTTATTTTAAAATAAACAATTACACAGTGTTACAACATTTCCGCCTTAAAAACTAAATTTCACCCAGAAGAATAAAGCTTAATGCACAAGTCATCATCACTCTTTATATTTTTTGTTCAATTTCTTTATTGCACCCTCCCCCTTTCCCTCCCCCCCCCCATCCGAGTAAAAAAAACAATTTACTTCTTTAAATTGTTGCACATTACGAAATGCCTTGGTTTAAACCCTGCTGCAAAAGTGTTCTTAGATAGTGAAATGTTCACTTCCGTTCATATTGTGAGCAACTTCACACATCAGTATTGGGAACTGACCTACTTGTAAGGCCACTTACTTTGAAACCTAGCTATAATGTAAATGCAGCACGACCATATGCCGAACATTAACACTAATTAAGAAAATGGCGCAAACTTTAGAAGTAAAAAATATGCAATTACTGTTAAAAGCTAGTGCAGCAAGCGACTTGTGCATTAATCTTGAAGTGATATGGGCAGCACAAAAACAGGAGAGTTAATTGAGTATGCGTGCAGAATAAACGCTGGAAATTTTATTGCAATGGTCAATTCACAATGTATGCTTTGGGTATAAATGACTCTCGTGTGCCAGCAAGGTGATCATAACTGCAGAAATCAAGACCATGCTAATAAACAGGATCCGATGAGATCTCTGTTTGAAATGATAATACGACCTAGCATACTGTCTCTTGCCACACCTTGTTTCGTTACCCTAGTTTTTCAATGCATCCGCAATGTCGAAAATTAAGCATAACACATAAAAATGGAACTTTGCAAGATATGCGTAGTGTTATACAATGGTCAACATGACTTGCACTGTTTCCCCAGTATCAAGGAACATACATATACTGTAAAATGCCGAGCAAGCACCCCCCCCTCCTACGGGGAAGGATAATCGACCAAATTTGGAGGGGGGGCGCTTGCTCGGTCCCAGACCGAAATTCAAGATAGCGGCAGGAGAGCCGCTAAAAATAAAAAATGCCCATCGATGTTTCTAATGAAATGCTTTATTTATTTACTGCTGTTATTCCCCCTGGTCACTGTCAAACCATTGAAGCAGAGACCGGTTTGACCAATATACGACGGGCCAAATGACAACGGAATTTCATAAACATTAGATACGCATTCAGGATACTCATTCTTGTGGTTCTTTCTACACAAGTGATGCTCGTCTTGAAAAAAAAATAACGTGGCCGCAGGGGAGGAGGGGGGCGCTTGCTCGGACACTGGGGCTTATTACAGATCTCCCAAAAAAGGGAGGGGGGCGCTTGCTCGGGTTGGGGCACTTGCTTGGCATTTTACGGTACACTTACACGTATTGCCTTATCAACACCCCATACATCAACACCCATCTTTACATTCTGTTTCACACGTTTCTTGGGTTGCATCCTTGAGTGCGTTTATCCCTGTGGGTGTTTGGTCCAAGTTGGGTCTTCACTTTTTACTTGTACCTTGAAACTGTTTTCTCTTGTGAGTTTCGGGTCAAGGTTGGATCCAAGTGGGTTTTCCGGCTTCGCATTGAACTTTTTCACCCAACTCATCGTATAAAACTTGTGTTAAAAATGGTCACTGAATGATCATTGCTTGAGATCAGTCACTTCTCTTGCGAGAGCAACGTTACAGAAAGCATAAATTTGCAAACGTCCCTGTAATGCATCTTATGTCATATAAGCCTTTGCATCGTCAAAACTCTACAATAAAATGCTCACTAACATTGAATATTGAAACATATTGCACTACGAGTGAAACACAAGACTTAGAGTAGAGTGTGATTTACAAAATTAAGCTAACTGCTTACAGGTACAGCAAAATCAAATTACAAAGGGTCGCACACCACAGGAACCAATCCACTGGCAAAAATAACTACATCTGATAGACTGTCACATCATTTTTGGCATTCTTTGGCTGCAATTAGATAAGAAAGTGCACTTACTTTGCTTACAACAATAAACTACATGTTCATGTGATAAGGAGGAGTTCTCAACCATGTAAATAAGTTAAAATTTCAAATTTCGGGAAGAATTCGAAAAGCCAATTGGCAGCATTTCAACATACAACAGCTTTTTATGACAATTTTTACACTTTTCTTGTTCTGCTAGCATAGCATAGAAGTTGGTCAACAAAGTGACAATATTACACACTTTTAGTAATACAGACAATTTCAAAAATACGATCTAAAAATATGTAAAAAGCACTTGCTCAGACTCAACTAGTACATGGAGGTTTACTCTCATGGAAGGATGACTACTCACTGTCTGTGCTAACTTTACATCATACAAATATAGTACGCAAAGAAACTATTTCATCGTTTCTGGATGAAGTGTCCAGGCTGTCATTCCAACTTTCTTTTGAAGAAATATTAGTCTTGACAACCATATATACATATTTCAGATCATGACAGCACTATATAATGTACTGTGGAAACTAAATCTAGTTTCTCTCACATACGATTATAAATGAATATGTATCAATAGGCTTGTGAGAAACGCAGGACAAGAAACCCTGATAGATGATATGTTCTCAATGATTTCAATTCTGCAATTTATGAACTACCTAATCATGATGTCTCACAGTGACCACAGCCAACCTTATGAGGTGAAAAATTTCGCATTATCAGCATGCCCACACCTTTCAGGTGCTGCGCATGTGTTTGCAACTTACATTTAGAACAGGGATAAAATTTTGCTGTCATGATATCCGCCAATAAATTGGAAGTTTCTGCTGGTTCATCAAATGAGCACCTCAGCCTTTTCTGATTATTTCGTAAAGAATAATGGAATGCACGCAAGGACACTTATTAAATTATCATACACACAGCATTATTCAGTCAAAGTTATGTGTGTCTGAAAATGCTTCTTTGTTCCTCAAAGCAATGATATGCGACGTGTACGAAAATGCTGTGTTTGCACATTTCAAGGTGTAACGATGAGAGTGAGACCATCAAAAGGTCAAATTATTAAATGCAATTGTTGTAAATCAAAGAACTGTCAATGTTCATTAGAGCACTGTGAGTGCAAGCGCATATGTCACAATTCATAATTATACAT